>NW_017805375.1:111958-133334 GCF_001891065.2 Hippocampus comes | reverse complement strand
GTAGGCGTTTGGGGGGGGGGGGGGGTGGGGTACAGCAAATAAGCGTATGCGGTTGTCCACTGTGTTCTGATATTGCGTTTATACATGTGTTGCTGCATCGTTTTTGTTCATTAACATTAAACTGCTACATTGATGCGATTCATGAACCCATCTAACACCATCACGGAGTAGCATTTAGCGAGCAGCAAAGTTATGTGTTTTTTTTTTCTCCAAATACAGAATGTGTCTTTGTCTTGATTTAATGTTTTGTTTCAGAGTAAACGTGAGAGTGGCAACAAATAACATGAAGAATTACTCGCTCGCTTGCTCGCTCTCTCTCTGCCAAACTACTGCTTGTCCTTGTCCATCACATTGATGGACTTCAATACCGTCTGTGAATATAAAAGCCCAAAACTGCTTAGTTGAAAGCGGGCCAAATCTTTGTCCTGTTCTTGAGCGAGGAACTCCCTTCATTCATATTTCACACGCTCTCCTTCCATGGTAATGCCTTCCGGGGTCTGTGCCGAGCTTGCAATAGAGCGAGAGCCATTAGCTGCAGGGCGGTGATGCCGGCAACCCCCCCCCCACCCTGGCCCCCGCCCTGCCCATTTCTTCCAAAGCACTTCCGCTCCTACGGGGCCCTCCGTGAACCCATTTCTTTTGGAGGACAACCTCAAAAGGCGCAGACAAGAGCCTTCTACCAAAAAATGGCAATACGCCATCATACACAAAGCTGAACGGACATGAAGTCGTCATACAAAACAATTTATTTATTTATTTATTCCGTTTTGGGTAAAACGCGTTGCTTCGCTTTTCATTTCTCTTCTTCAAATGGAATCCCACCCACCGTTCAATGACGCAGACCAATAGATTCTTCAAGCAGGCCCGGTTTGCCCGTGAGATTCAGTTTTGTAAACCAGTGAAATGACGAGCGGATCCCTGAACATGGCGGCGGTGCGTCGCTTTGGATCTGCAAGTAGCACAGCTTTTGAGGTGAAGATCGTGATTAGGCGGCAAACCGCAGCTTGTCACGTCGTATGAGGGAGAGAAGACTGGAGTTGAAGCACCTCAACCCGAGTATGCATATGGATGGTAGAATCCAAATAGATGCTGCGGCAGGTAGTCGAAAGTGTGACATTCAACTCGAGCCGGGCATCTTTCTCATCTGCAAATCAATTAGTATTTTGCCAACATAAGCGCTCTCTTGTTCTCGCGTGCAATGACGTGAGCACAACGGCAAAATTGTGCACAAAAGCGTGTTTTGTGCATACAGTACAAGAACGTGTTTTGTCACTATGGGCGGACTTGCAGAATGAACAAATTTCAATTAAGAGGAGTTTTGTGCAGCACAGAGTGATGAAGAATTTCAGGGGAGTTCGGATTTGCATTTCCTCAACTGGGCGAGTGGTCAAATATAGCTCACGGCCATTAGACAGGAAGGAATCCTCTTTCTGGACTGCGCATGTGCTACTCGTGGCGTCTGTGGTCCACAAGGCCAGCGAAATCGTTGGGAACGTAAAGCAAAAGGTCTAAAGCCAGAAGTGGTCATCCATTATACAGTAGATGGCTCGCAGAAGACTGCTGGGCATCCATACGGTGCCGCTCGCACTCTTAAAAGCCTTTACGAAAGCATACCTCTTGCATAAAGCAGCCGGAGGAAGTGAAAGAGCGCCGAGGAACGGCCGCAGTCAAACGTAGACGATATACCTCGCCGTGCGTTGACCTAACACTCGCACGCGAAGAGAAACCGCGAGACCCGTAGACGAGCGGGACGGACGGAGATTAGCCGACATGATAGGCGACCGCTCGGGCACGCAAAGAAGGAGCGCTAAAACTTTTGACAGCAGAAACCTCAAGCATCTTTCGATCAAATTTTACAGCAAATTCGTGAGTCTTTTTGGTGTCGGAAAAATGTAGGAATAACTGCTCCGGGAAATAAGACAGGAATGAAATCAACGAAGGCAGAGGGTGGGGAAAACATTCACAAGGATGGTCAATTGCGTGACCGTCCGCCTGCCAAACGCAAATCTGATCAAATCCATTGATTTTCCTTTTGGGCGGAAAAGAGGGCTTGCCGCTCCATCTTGCCAGTGACGGCAGTTCACATTTGGAGCAAATTAGGGGGACATATGGCGCGCTCGCACCACCCCCTCCTGTTTTACTGTGCCGGTAGAAGAGCAGGAAAGCTTCAAAGAGCGCAAAAATATGGACGCAGGCAAAATGATTGGGACCCTTCGCTGAAAGGAATGATGACCGAAAAAAAATGGACACTGACTCAAGTATCAAGAAAATAAAGGCGCTGCTGAAAAAACAAGCGTTGCTTTTGAATTGTGGCTCCGAAGAAGCGTCACTAAAACTGGCCTGGACGAAAAGGATGCCGGCCGGACCCGAACGCACTGGCGCCCTGAGATACGATTTGCATATTTTGTTCTGCGACTACGCCGGTAACTCAAGACAATCGTATTTCAAATCAGCTTTTGCCGGTGAAAGCAATGGCGGCGACAAAACTGTTCATTTTGGGTAGATGAGTGAATTTTCAACACCAGTGAATCTTCGTTGCGTGCTGAGGTGAGGTCGCAGCACGTCATCCTTTGAGATGAGCTGTGTCCAAGCTACGGCCCGCCGTTCATTTTTCAGCGGCCCGCGACATGACAAAAAATAAAATTGTATATTACTAAAAATGACATTTGATGTGGGGCACAAGGTTAGTTAAAACAAATGGGGGTGGGGGTTCTGAATTTGGAAATGGTATGCGGCTGCTGTGAAGTCTCTATTCTGGAGATCGATGGCTGTTGGTCACCCCAAAACTTGGAGAAATCACAAACTATTTGCCTGAACACCTTGAACAGAAAGCCAATGAACAACACCAATGATCTACAATTGCTTTCTTGACTGACTTCAGCATGTTTGAAAAAGTTGACGGATTTTAAAGTGGCCCTTTCATCCTTCCATTTTTCTGTAGGCGCCCCTCAAACGACAACGTTTGGACACCCCTGCTCGAGATCCCCCTCCCGAATAATAATCATATTTGTTATCCTGATTTCAATATCTATCAAAAACGATTGTAATGTTTTTAAAAAAATTTTCCCGTAATTGTCCAGCCCGAACGCAAACGAGCACTTAACTAAGGTCTTGTCAGACCGGCGGAGTGCTCAGAGCCAGACTTGTTTTTGTCTTCCAGCAGAGCAGACAATGTTTTAGCCTACTTTGTCTGCTCCACTGCCATTATTCTGACAGCTGGGTGCACACACGCGCGCACTCGTGTGTGTGTGTGTGTGTGTGTGTGTGTGTGTGTGTGTGTGTGTGTGTGTGTGTGTGTGTGTGTGTGTGCGCACGCACATTGACATGAAGGTCACAACCTCCAGCTATAATTAGGTAGTGATAAATTGCTGTGTTTTAACATTGGAAGTCTAATCTGTCACTGTTTTGAAAAGTTTTAGCCTCGCATCCGAATACACCTTAAAGTATATAATGGCAATATGTGTGTGTGTGTGTGTGTGTGTGTGTGTGTGTGAGTTGTACAGACAAGAGGTAGCTGCCACTGAATGCTGCCTACACCAAACTGGCAGCAGACACGGAGCTCCATGCCAGGTCAGGGAGTGTGTGGGTGTGGCGTTGGGTTTCTGTGGGCCCATCTGGAGCTCTGGCAAGCAGGCCCGGGGGGCAACGCGCCCCCCCTCCCCCGTCCGTGTTTAAATGGCAGGTTTTGGTGAATTACAAAACGAGACCAGGAAATAATTTCGCACCATTTGAAGTGTCCTGTAACCTGTTCAAGTCAAATGGGGGGGGGGGTCTTTTTGGTGAGCTAAAAATAAAAGTGAAATAACGTGGTTGCACAAGTGTGCACACCCTTTTGCGACACGTTTGTGTGAAAACCGTTTGCGTCTTCAGGACTGTGACGGTGGCCAAGTGGCACACCTCAGGAGTCGCAAAAATACAAACAGTTCTTTACATTCCATTTAATTGTGTTGAGACTATGTTTAAAAAAAATAGAGAGTGTCACTTTTTTATATTGAAATCATTATTTAAAAATTGGTTTGTTTTTTTGAAGAAGGCTAGAGCTAATTAATGAGTTTTCCGGAAAGATGAAGATGATCACATGATAGAAATAAATAGACACGAACCTCATTTTATAATGTCAGATGTGAAAAGGATTAATTCAGAGAACTTCCCTCAAAAGACTCCAGTGAGCAGAAGCCTGGCTGGCGGCCTTAATGTGGTCACGGTGAGCTCTGAAACCCACCACAAACTTAAAAAAAAAAAGGGGGTGGGGGGCCTAAATTGTTGCCAAGAAATTAGGGTTGGCCATTGGGGTGAAAACATTTTTTTGGTCTCAGTCACAAATAAATAAATTGATCACAGTCGAGCGGACGGCCATCTATTAAGTCATTTATAAAAGAGAACGTGGCAAAATGAGCAAAGTGACTTTTCTGCAGTGGCCGATCGCTTCTGTAAATAGTTGCAGAGAGCCGCTCGGCCGGCGCGGCTTTGCAAAGGCGGCGTTTTGCTCCTTCAATTTACAAGTTGCGTCACTTAAAATAATCCCAAATATTGACACACCGTGCAGCTGCGAGCGACATTCTGACAAACGCGCACGCACGTCAACACGCAGAAGTTTCAGCGCCACTCGGCTCAGTGGGCCGGGACGTTTGCCAGCTGTTCGTTGAGTTGCCGTTGTTTCTTTTTCAGTGATCTCGCCGGCAGATATTCCGTTTGGTTTGGTTTGGTTTGGAAAAGCTCAGGGAGCTTAATTCCTGTCGCAACAGGCCCGCTTCAAGCGCCCGCCATGGCTGCTGTTGGCCTTTTTAAGATGAAGACTCGTGGACTGTCGACAATTAGACATGTACGATGACTTCTGAGTTTGCTGTTTGCCAATTCACCCTGTTTTTTTTTCTAGAAATAGAGTACTGATAGCCGGTATCGGCTTGATGGCGACCCTATTTCAGTGTATTGGGTACTCGTTCGGAAAGGTGGCCGATACCAGCCACTGATACTTGAGGGAAAAAAATTCTGACATCAAGTATTGTGGCGGTTTGCCCCTGGGGCAACTCATCGTGTGTACCAGAGTGAAAGAAAGAAAGAGCTTAGTTAGATAATTATCTGTCATTGGATGGATTAAAATTGTATGTGTCAATAGCACAAGTGGTACTGGCACGCAGTATTGGATTTTTTATATATATATATATATATATGCGCGTGTGTAAATAATCAGTAAATAATGATGTATGGCTCTCTTCTCGCCTGTCTAGTTTCTTCTCCCACCTTCCTCCTCAATCCCTGCAGCATCTGTGCTCTGATCGCTAGCTATGTGTCAGTGCTGTGTGGGCTGCTGCTAATTTGTGCAGAGTGGGAGAAAGCTTTTTTGGCATGTGGCAAAAGTGTATTTTAAGCCGCACAATTGCATTATCACAGGCAGGTGCGCGAACACACACACACACACTTTGTGTCTGGTCTCCTGTTTTGAGGGCCTGGCCTAATGTCACATGCGTGTTCACTAAAACAAACAGATGCCCCAACCCACATTCACATGTTGTAAAACAGGAAGGCCCAGGCTGGCAGTTCTGATTGTGATGTGATGGAAACGCAGGGGGGGGGGGGGCGCTTATTCCAAAACGACAGGGTGGACATGTGCAAAATGCTCAACGGGATGAAAAAAAAATGGAATGTATTGTACACAATTAAAATGACATGTTGAGTTGAATAACTTGCCGTGTTGAAATTTGTTTGATTTTGACGGCCGAGCATGCAGTCGATGTTTCCCAAGACGAGGCGACCGCGACATTTCCGCGAGGGTGGCTTGAGTGTTTATTTATGAGTCACGCGAGCGCATGACGAGATAGATCATAAACAGACGGGGCGACCCACGGCCGCATGCGCGTTGCCGGGAGAAGCTACTCGATGTACATATTCCAGCCATATTGTCTGTGGAGGTACATTACGTTTGCGTGCGTGACATGTGACCATACATGCGATGAGCAGCGTTTAGCAACCGGGGCCATCTGTTGCATTGATGCCTTATCAGTATTTCCACCGCCACATGGGACGAGCATACCACACGTGGGACGACTGCATGCTCATCGGGCAGCATCATTCCATAAGAGGAGCAACGCCTCTCATTTATTTAAAAAAAAAAAAAATGAAGTGGTTTTCAGAAATAGCAACATTTTCCAGAGTGAAAATGTGTTGATCGTAAATAAAATAATGATAAATTATCCTTCCTAAGTGTGAGATGGGAGCTCGCTAAAGGCAATTTGCTGGCCCAAATTGGAGACGAGCAGCACTCTGAAAGGTGAACATGTGTTGTGCAAACACAATGGCCGCCTTTGCCAGGCCCCCCCCCCTCCTCCACTGAAGTCAGACAAGGGGAGGGAAAATGTGAGCGGACCATGTGCTGT
Source organism: Hippocampus comes (assembly GCF_001891065.2). Lineage (NCBI taxonomy): Eukaryota > Metazoa > Chordata > Actinopteri > Syngnathiformes > Syngnathidae > Hippocampus > Hippocampus comes. Next base: position 126,960 of record NW_017805375.1, on the reverse strand, counting down.
GTCACACACGTGACCAAGCAGCAGACCAGAAAATACACACCGAGGCTACACGTTTTGTGGGGTTGCTAGGCGCTATTTTCAGCCCGAGCAGACTGCGCCATGATTAATACATGGCCCAAGGAGGGACGGGATTAAATATTCACATCTTGCGCACCGACACACAAAACGCACAGCTCGGAATGTCACGTTTCAAGCCAAAGTTGGACTTCTTTGTTTCCTCGTCCCACGTGAACAAATAACACAAACGCACAACAGACGACTTGCTACGATCAAGCGGAACAAGGGCGACGGTGCCGGTTAGCATCCGAGCGTGCGCGTCGGTGGGGTGATGGCGGCAGATGGCCCAAAGGCAATAACAGAACCAGAAGGAAACACACACGTGCAGTACCCGCTAAGTATTCCGACTCATCGCTCGATCGCCGTGAAGTCATTCATTGGCAGCCGTTTTGAGCAACCTCGCAACACCCACGGAATATCGGCTCCGTCGGAAGCCAAGCAAAGCAGAGATTCTTTGTTTCTATCAGTTGCTGTCTGAATCGGCAGTCGAACATGCGTCGTCCAAAACACCCGGTTTCTGGACGAAAAGCAGAGAAAACGAGCAGAACGGCGACCTCGATGGCAATGCCGTCTGCTTTTGCTGCACCGCAAAATGCCAAAACGGTAAGTTCAAGACTGACGAGGGGCTGATTCCCCACCGTTACTCTCATAAGAGATCCAATTTCACGTTCATTTGTCTGAAAATTATGTACGGTACTACAATCACAACAAAAATGGTTTGGTTCTTCATCTCTTTCAGATCGTGAAATGCAGAACAATGAAATGCTCATCCATCGTTAGCACAAATCGCCGTGTATAAGCTGAAAAGTTGGCATTTTTTTTCCCTGACGCTCGATATGTCACTTTTTTCAGTAAAGCACATGTAGAAACTTTTTTTTTTTTTTTTTTGTGAGCCGCTGTACAATAAACTGCATGAGACACAGCTGCCGGTAATCGGTGTGTATATACCGTACGTAGAGTATATCTGTTACTAAAAAAAAAAAAAAAAAAACGAAACAACACGTAGGCTAAGATAAGACTTTCTTGCGGAGAGACATACGTGCTCGCCACAAGGAAAAAGGAACGGCGGCCGATGCCAAGTGAGTGACGACTGGCGAGGAGACAAATTGGCGGAGAAGCGGGACGCAGACATGGCCCATCCTGTCCATACATGCCGAGTGTGCGGCAGTGAGACGAGCTCCACGTTCGCAGGAAGGACATTGAAGGAGGTGCCTTTTGTGCAGATTATGCGTTGCATCAACCCAGAGAAAAGAGTGAAGGGGGACAGATCGTTTTTTTTTTTTGTTTTTTTTGGAGGTGGGGGGGTTTGGTGAAGGTTCAGAGTCAGCGTGACGGTGTGCCAACCCGGGCAACCTGTCCGTTTCAAGACAAACCAGTCTGGTTCTCTGCCGCTCGAGGCCGTGCCAACTGTGCCATCCTGTCTCCTCCAAAATGGCCCTTCTGCCGCAAGTAAACCGAGCCAGCGGTGAGAGGGTGCCAGCCACACCGACCCGCCGCCACTTTCGCCCACAGACGCAAGGATCACCACGGAGGCGTTGCAATTAAAAGTCAACAACCTCCCGCCAGAGGCGAGCCTTGTCTCCAAAGCTCTAAAAGTGCCTCATTTGGCACAAGCGGCTATCTTTGTCGCGTCTGTACGGTGGACCTTTTCCTTTCACGTCGACAACATTCACCGGTTGTTTCTAAACTCGTCTCTTTTTTCACAACAGCACTTTGGAACGGTCATCCGTGCCTTGGTTACATCTTGGCCGGAATGTTTGCAATGCGTTTTATTTCAGAGTCAGGCGGTGCTCCTTCAAGAGTCTCCAGTCGTTCCAAAATACTGTTGCCCGCTCCTAAGTGGAGCTGGTCGGAGGAAGCACATACAGTAGCTCACTCTCTGGCCTCCCTTCACTGGATTTCTGGTATTTGTGATATTTCAAACTAAAAAAGGAAATCTGAAGAAGACAAGTCAGAACGGTATAAAATAAACGTGACACCGCGCTGCTAATATACTCTCGCAAAAGTAAGCCATGAGGCTCATTCACAACATTGACATGTGGTCTGGCGGCCAGCAGGGAACACCGGCTAGCAACATGTGGAAACTCGAAGCATCTGAGATAGCCGAGACCAAAACATGGCAATGTTTGAGTGTCAAAAAGAAAAGTCAACAGAGACGTCCCGTGACCTGTGCAGAGCGGCGGAAGGGGTCAGCGGGAAGACAGAAGGGCCTCCCTGTTCGGAAGGCGCTCGGTTGCACATGTGGACATCACATGGGGCAGATTCCACTTTGTCGCCACGTCATATAGCAGAATCGTTGGATTGACGCAGACGTACGAGGAAGACAAAAGAAGGGACGAGTGAAAATGGTTGCAAGTTGTATCGTTTTGTGTTTTGTAAAGCGCGTTGTTCCAGTTGCAGCGCTATGTGAACAAAGTGGTATTATGGCATCATATCGAATTCGATTTAGGATGAAACCCCACTGGAATGCTGAATCAAGGTCCATCCAATGCAGGCACAGACAAATACAGTCGAACATCCTTTCGGCGTACCTCGAGGGACACAGCGAATCTGTGCATACCAAATTAACAACCAAAATTTGAATTAGACATAATGGGGGGGCGGGGGGGGGGCATTTTGTGCGACAATTTAAAGCAAAATAAAAATTTATCTCATTAACTGATGGAATAATCGATCGAAAATTTGATTCAAAAAATATTTGATAGTGACAGCTACATTGTCAAGTAAAACATTTAGTACGGTTTACGGATTCTGGGGATGGAAAAAAAACCCGAAAACAAAATGTGTTATAGCCATACGGTCAACATGCCAGCATTTCATAACATCCTGCGTTAAAACTGTTCGGAAGATGTACGTTGCACATCTTTGGCAGGTGTCGCAACAAAGGCGGCGAGTCAGAACTCGGCAGCCAAACGTACGCAGCAGAGGCTTCGCATTTCGTCAGTCGTTTTTTTTTTTTTTGGGGGGGGGGGGATCCTTTTCAACACTGGAAGACTAGCAAAGATCAGAGGCAGGGGCTCCGACAATATGACCCCGATGACGCGCGTACACTCACGCGCTCCAAATGGAACAAAGTACGAAATGAGCGGGGGCATTTCCAGACGAACGCGAACTTGACGGCTTTTCGTACAATAAGCCAGAGCATCCGCAGTCATTAGGGAGGAATTTATTCCATGTGGCTCCCTCTGACGTCAATCTGATGCCTTCTCACTTTGCCCGCCCGCGGCTCTGTGAATGTTTAGCGTTGGGCTACCTTTGGCAAAGCTCCTCGACCGACGTGCCGGGTGAGGTTCGGGGGGGGCTTGGATGGGGTTTCTTTGCTTGTTTTCAAAAGCCAGCCCGGATCGGCGCGCCGAGCTCATTCGAGGCATTCGGCCTCCGGTACTCCACTGACGAATGCTCGTTCGGTGCAGCAGCGGGCGAGCATGTCAGTGCAGCAGTCAGGGGGTCGCTTTTAGAACAACACTCCACATCTGCACAGCTTAGAGAGCAAATGTGGACGGGCTAACACAGTTCGGATTGGTCGGCTCTACAATTCATTGTTCTCAAATTGATCCATGCGACCTTTTTTTGTCCTCGATTTAAAGGTGACATTTGGTTGAAAATGGATTTGAAACCGCTTGGATACCGATGTACAATTAGCTTTAGGATTTAGAAGGCAGCGTCGAATACCCATAAAAATTCAGAGGGATCTTTTTTTTTTTTTCATTGCTTGGACACAAACACAGTGGTGCCTTGAGATAAAAGTGACCCGACACTGCATCATTCGCTCCATTTATTTATTTGGCTTTGACTTGCAAGCAAAAACTTGCGATATGAGTGCCGGACGAAGGCAGTGGACTCAACTCGCTTCTCCACAAACAGCACCAGAAAAAAAATTTTTTTTTTTTAAACTTTTTGGGGGTTGGAGTGGACAGATTCTCAACTCAACTAAACTCATCGAGGTAAAAACGTTTTTCGTGTCTTGAAACCTTTGAGTTTGAAACCTTGAGATCCGTATGGTGAAGGATCACATTTTGGTACATCGAAAAACCTTCATGAATTGATCTGAAAATCTCAGATGCCAGTGAGACCAAAAAGAAGAAGATGAAGAGCTTTGTCTTTATCCCCGGCTTAAAATCTAAAGCTATTAAGAGCTCGCCGATTGTGCAAACAATCTGCTCTTCAATTTTAAATATGTCCACGAGAGCATTTCCGCGTTGCCAAATCATCCGCGACGATGCGACGTACACCAAGTCATCGATTCCGATGACTCCGTCGCTTTCGCAATAAGTTCACACGCGCCCGGCGACATCATGCGCGAGCGAGCATCTGCTCCGCAGAGACCGAGACAAGAGCGGAACGACAATCGACGTGAAAATAAAGACCCGAGTGTGCCACGTGTGCCCGCGTCGGGCGCCATGTCACAAAAATAAGACTCGAGGGATTATCTGCACTAATACTGAGTCACTCCGGTTGACGCGGGAGTTTACGGCGGCATTACAAGCAAGCTGATGCTGAGTGGATTGTGCTGTCATTACGATTATTGCGGAGATAATCCATCCGACTGGAGCGTGCGCTTCGTAACTTCACCAAGTGTCCCGTGTGCGCAAGTATGTCAAAGAACCGTTCTAACCGCAGCGACTGATGGAAAACATCAAACTACGAGCTGACTTCATACGGTGTAGCGGACGGAAATGACTCCGCCTTCCTTACCTTCGTGGCTGACCGCTTCCTTCTGTACCAAAGTGTAACAGCCGTCCATTTTTATAAAACGAGATTACACAAATGCAGCTAACCTGATTAGTTTCACTCATGATTATGCGAGGGGGCTTCCAGACTTTCGATCTTGCCGCAGAGCGTTTGACACTTCTCAGACAGCTCAAGTATCCAAGAGAGTGAACAAATTTGTTCTTTTACATACTTTATATCTTGCCGCAGAGCGTTTGACACTTCTCAGACAGCGTCAAGTATCCAAGAGAGTGAACAGATTTGTTCTTTTACATATTTTAAATTGGTTAATAAGAAGTCAAAATGACAGACAATGTCGGGACAGACGAATACTGTGGATAAAATGTATTATTATTATTAGTATTATTTGTGCCAAAATGAAACCGACCATATTTGGACATACAAGGTTTCCGGCCGCATGCGACGATATGTAGGAAAACCGCCAAAGACGAGCAGAATTCGTGACAATGGTGGAATACTAATCTGGTCTCATGTGAAAACTCGTGAGGAAAAAAAATCCTCCGCAGATCAGTATTCTAAAAATAAAAGCCATAATTCATCAATTTTCTCAAGCACTTGTTTAAAAGAAAAAAAAAAAAAAACAACAACAATCTAATCTGAACCCGATGAGGGCAAAATGCTATCGGAAATGGATGCATTTAAGTTAGACTGAAGCATTTAATCGTTCAAAACTAGATAATCAATGACCAACTATGATTGCTCACTCTATATTTGGGCTGGATTGGAATTCTTCCCGAAAAAAAAAAAAAAAAAGATGTTCTTGGCACCATCCCTCCATCTGAAGGGAACATGAGGGGATACTTGCTTTGGGCTTAGTTTGTTTGTTTTTTTCTCGCGCGTACGTGCCAACTTCGGGTTTGCCTGAGCTTCTTTTCTGAGCTGTGCGAGTGGATTGGTCGTTCCCATGCCATCTGATGTCAACAAGCTTCATCAGCAGCATTAATCCACTCCACAAAGTCCCCTTTTCGGGGGAACCTCTCACAAGGACAGCGAGGCGATTGAGGGATGGAGACGCTTTTTTTTTCACTTTTTGCTAAGTGACTCATGGCGGCAGAGAGAGAAAAAAAAAAAGGGAGTCACAAAATGAACACAAGGACGGAACATGGAGTTCCAATACAAATGTAAATTAAGTACGAGGTTAAAATGCGAAGACATTAAAAAATATATATATATATAAAAAATAATAATCATAACAACCACTCAAATCCTCGAGTGTCCACTTTGGTGGACGCTTTCTTTTCCTCCGGAGTCAATTAGAGCGGGGATAAAAAAACGCTTTAAGGTCAATCTGTGCGCCGGCGTCCTCCGGTAAGATGTCCATTAAGCGAGCTCATCTTTCATTCCGCAGCCGCGTCTCGGAGCGGGCCGACCCGAGAGGAGGCCGTGCTGAGATGACGCCGCTGTCAACGCCGGCGCGGCCATTACTTTGGAGGCGACGACAGCTTAATTGTAAGATTTGGTTTCGAAAATGGAGGCTTTCAGAAGGAAGTGGAGCGGCCACAACTGTTAATTAGACACGAGTCATCCGACGAAGACAAAACGCGGGGACACGGTGGAGGAGGTGTTTTGGTGCGCGGCCACGGTTTATTTGCGCCAGACAAAAGAGGTGGGGGGCCCCTTTAGATCCGTGCTTACAACAAAATGCCCTTTGTGTACCGAATTAATGTGTGAATACATCTGTGAGAGGGGAAAAATATTGGCAGGGGAGAACAGGGCCGCTTGTGTCTATTAATAGTGTCTATAAATAGAATTTTTAACTGCTATTATTTGCGTGTACAGAGTACCATTTTAATTGTTTTTAAGGTAGGTGAACTAACCTTGTTTAAAAAAGATGAGAGATGACCATTAAATGTAAGCGACTTCATTCTCATGTTCCGACTACGGTCCTTAAAGCCACGGTCGCAAGTGCACGTTGTCAGCAGAAAAGTGACTAAATCGCCATTCTACTGTGACGCCAACGGAGCGAGCGTGCGGTCTGAACATGGCTAATGGCATTGACAGAGGCATTATTGTCCTGTAAACAAGCTGGCGGAGCAAAAGCAAAACGCCTGCGAAGCCGACAAGATGAAAATGGATGTTTGCTTTGAGGGGAATGCGAGTTAAGTCCATCACTGTGATGTTTGTGCGCTATCCATTATTGGCCAGATAACAAGCAGAGCAAGGTGAGCTCCGACACTCAATCCGACATGATCGCACATTCACACACTTTGATTGCGGGCTAAAAAACAAGCTTTGGTGAACTCTCGAGTCAGTGTACCATTTTTTAATAGACCGCGGTGGGGCTGAAAAGTCAAATAATCATCACCGTCAATGAATAATCACCATAGCCGGTGCTGCTTTGCATACTTTCCAAGATTCATTTCGCCTTAGCAAGGTTGAAATGAGCGAAGGTGTCTAGCGACAATCGGGCCAAATATCAGCATTGCGAAGACCCGATTATCGGATACTTCTGAAAGATTATCCTGAGCGATGGTGTATGAAGAGTGATTTATGCGCCCCGGTGTCCCCGGAAAACAGCTGAGGCTAACAATCATTCAATGCCAAAACGGAAAAATACGTTTGCAAAAACCCAATCGTTTGGTGGGGGGTTTTTATTTTCATTATTAAAAATTATTAATAAGGGGCTTCGCGCACATCCTCAGTCAGAAATGGATGGTATCGGCTCTCCCAATGTGAGAAAATGCCTGGCAATGAGTTCGTGTTTAAACCGCTAACAGTTAGCGTAGCTTTTTCTATTTGTTCTGCTACTACTAGAGTAGTCGTCATCACAGTAGAAGTTAACTGCAATATTTAAAACAATCATAAATTTTATAAGCCTGGCTTTTTTCTATTCTTCTACTTAGTTAAAAAAATTAAAAAAAAAACAACAACAACAACTGTGTTTCCTTTTTCTCAAGCGACGGCACCTCCTCTGAAGTCCTTTGGCGCCGGCCCCCGTGCGCCTGCTTATTCAGTCGACACATTTCTGTGAGAACGCATCTTTGTCGGGTCAAATAAACATTCCCACGGATGGCCCGATGTTCGCGTGTGTTACACGGTGTGTGTCAGCATCTTACAATTGCATTTCCATGCGAGAAGCGCTCGGTGTGCGGCTTGTCATCGCACGGACGCTCATTAGGGTGTAAGCCCCCCGGGTGCAATCATGTGCGAATGACAATGAGCCTGATCGATGCCGACACGAGACAATCCGTTTCATTTTCAGGCCCGGGTGACAAACAGGAGACGCATTGGTGCGACCCAATAATCAGCGCTTTCTATATATGTACCCGCTAATTGTCAAGGAAAAAAAAACACATGAGCTCACTTCTGACACACTTTGTGTCTGCCACGCTGAGCCGCATGCTAAGTAAGCAAGCTGTACGAAAAATGAACTGCATGGAGACAATACACAAGTTTGAGATTTGTTCCGTGACGGCACTCGTAACTGTATCACAAATCGTCTTTACCCATTGAAATGAATGGGAATGCCAATAATCCATTCTGGCCTGCCCCAAACCCCCCAAAAAACAAAACAAAAAAAACTAACTTTGAAAAGTGTTTTTAGTTACTGAAAAAAAAAATGAAAAAAGCACTCTATTATGTACTTTACAAAAAGATGTGCGAACATCATTTAAGTGAATTTAAATCACTAAGAGGTTGTGTACATCATGATTAGTTCATTGTGGCTCCTTCTGGCGAGGACCAAATATCCGTTGCCTAAAAGCAATTTGTTAGCCCGTCTATGGCGTTTCCTATGAAGCCAGTAGAGGCTGTGTGGTTATTTTGAATTCGTGTCATATTTTAACCATGCATAGTTGAACAGGAAACCACTGCCACCATATTGCTCGCAAATCAAGACATAAAATCAAGCAAACGACAGCTCGTTCTTTTTGATCCAAGCAAAAGCGACTCGTCCTTTGATCTGACCAAGATGAGATTTAAAGCGGAACTTTTTGCGTTTGGCTCCTACGATACGCAGTGTAAGCGTTAGCTATCGAGAAACCTCGCGGCGAACACATCTCGCAACATTTTTTCGATTCATAGAAACCTCACGAGCTCATTTATCTGGCCGGGCATAAAATGAAATCTTGACCGTACCTTGGTGTTTGGTTCCTGTGATAAACTACTCCTTCTGAGAGTCGCGGTAATGATCTCGCGGCGTTATGACATCTTGCAAATTGCATTCGCGGGAGGATGACAAAACTTGGTTTCATACGAATTTGACTAATAACGCTTCCACGTTCACGCCGCGCGTTTCGACAGCGGCGCGCCATTGCCCATTATCGTCGGTTACCGCCGGTCCGCAGCGGCTGACGCAGAGAAATGTCGGCGAGTAAAATAGCAGAAGTGAAATCCAAACAAAGTCCGAATGAATGAAAAACGACTCCCGCATTCTGAACTCTTCTCATGAATTTGCGACGACAGTACAACACCGAGCACCGAGTGCTGACTTCTCATCGTTAAAATACTGCTGTGAATGGCATTTTTCAAAACTTCTCATGATGTAAGGGGTGTTTGTCGAGCAGCAAGGACTTGAAATTGCACATATTCACACTCGCAAGATGCCAAATGAAACAAACCACTGGAGTTTTGCCATTGGCAGCCAATTAGCGTTGAAGGCTCAGGGAGAGCTCGTGTATACAAAGTGCCAACGAGTTTATCCAATGGCTGATTGGGATTTCAGAAATCAGAAGAATTTGGGTTTCGACAACCTAACGGGAGCTCAAATTACGCCACATGAATCGTCTCACTGGCCGGTATCCGAAGTCACGCTGGGCAAATGAAACTCGAAGCTTGAGCTTACCTTGACAACAAAAGACGGGAACGTTTTGGCGAGCGTAAGCGCGCCTAACGTGGGGCTTTGGAACAGGAGTCGCTGGATTTGTGCTTGTAATAATTGAGCCTTAGTGTGGGGTGGTTTTCCAAACACTAGAAAGAGCACATAAGAACTGTGAGAAGGTCACAATAGCTGAACTGAAAAGAAACCGGACATATGAGCATACCCTGAGTGTACATGAATAAAAAATATATTCATCCATAAATACAGCTTAGGGTCTGTGTATGAGCCCGTATTGTTTTGTTTTGGGGTGTGGGGGGTGCTCTAATTTTAAACAATTAAAAACAGTTTTCCAGGTGTCTTAATAAAATGAATTTGGTCAGCGTAGCCCCCAGAGATCAATTCCAACATGTTGGCCGTCAAATTCAGCATTCACGTACGTGCGCACCCAACATGTTGTTCATTTTGTTGCTTTGTCACATTTTGTCATTTGCGACCACAAAAGCCTCAAGGCTCCTTCACGGGTCCCTTTTTAGACCTCAATTTCATGGCGTATGCACAGATTAGTGCCTTGAAAAGTTCATTCTGCCTCCGGAGACCCAGGGTGCACTAAGCCGCAACATTGCGTAACTGCTGGGAACTTTGGATTTTGTTTTCGGTTATGGAAGCGGGGGGTGGATTACGTCCTCGCAGAGCCACCTGACCTGCCTGGTTACAGCCCTTTTTCTACGCATCTCCGAGACTCAGGCCTAGTACACACATACTCATCACCGACACTGCAAAGTCATCCCTCAAGACCGGTTCCAATAATGCAACTTGTTTTGTGTCTTTATCTGAAATCCGGTGGTGGGGAGTACAAATTTGTTTTTCCCCAGTTGTGCCAAGCTCTCAAAACAAGTACAGTACGACATACGTGTTTTTCCTTTTTTTTTTTTTTTTTTTTTTAACTTTTATAGGAATTCTTTTTACTTGTACGTATTTGTACTTCTACTTAAGTACTGTGTACTTTTTCCACTTTTGCTCATCTCATATACAGCATGAAGTTTTATTTACTATACACACGGACAGTCTGACAGTCTAAAAGCGGGCATGGTCTCTGTTTTAAAGTGAACCGGAGCCCTTGCCTTTTCCTGATACTGTAATCGTAGGAGCAGATGTGAACTCTTATGGGTTAATCTTTGAGGTCTTGTGACTTCTTAATCTGCGTATCGTTTGCAAACGAACATCTGGATTATTTTGCGATCTGACAGATTGACTCGGAGGACAAAGCCAACGTGCTGGTCTACTGTACGTGGCGCACGGTGTCACTTTCACTTAACGATCACAGCCGAATGTCTCAAGTGTCTTCCCGGGCCTAAATTTGAATTTGAAGTGACACATGCACAATTGCTACCGTTGTGAAGCCGCTAAGTGGTTATTACACATTTCCCCTCCACAAAGAAACAGCGCACAAACTGAAGAGCCACAGCCAAAGGGGCGAAAAAAAAAAAAAAAAGATAACCAACTATTACATTATTGGCCCTTTTTCCAGACAATAAAAAAAAAAAAAAAAGTCAAATGCACTGTGACCAATTTGTTCTTTAAAAACAAACCACATGATGAAGTCACTTCACTAATGACAAAACAATTTGGCTCGGCCGGCGAAGCATTTTGACCATAAAAACATTGCTCTCTGCATGCATGACATTTATTAAGCGCAAAACTTGAACACTTAATAAATTCCTCCAAAGGCTACGTTACACTCGTGTTTGCCCACACTTGAATAACTTGAAAGGCACATTGTTGAAACTGAGAGAGAGCGAGAGAAAGGGCAATAATGGGGCTCTCATCTGTCCTGGTCAACAAGAGCTTCCGTTGTGCTCAAAAAGGGGCTCGACACTTGTTGTCTTCCACCGAGTCGAGCCACTGAGGAGCATCGAGCTGAGATTCATGAAGCACTACCGACAAAACACGGATAAAATGACATCAAATGCGAATGGAGGGAGCGGTGTCAAATCTTCTCAACGTGGAGAGTAAAACCTCAATTAACACAAAAGAAAAAAAGAGTTTTAGGGCAAAGTGAAAAACAGGTCAAAAGTGCTGAAGTTTCTATTTTGTTTTTTTAGAAGTAGGTTAAACTTGACTTTCCACCGGCCCAGACATGAGACACTCTTCTCGTCTGGCACCACGGACGTTTTTTTAAAAAGCTCCCACTGCGACTTTTTTATGACAGTTACTGAGTAGAATCCGCCCCCCCCAACCCCCCACACACACACACTCTTTATGAAGCACGAAACCACGCCTACATTTATAGGTGCTATTAGTCAATTTATCGGTCTGTAGAAAACGCTCTCTCTGGAAGTAGCAGCTCTCATGTTGGAACGTTTATTTGTAGACTCAACACGGATATGAGGATGGCCAACGACAAGCCTTCATTCTCGACGCATGTGCTAACATTCCAGTTGTGACACGAGTGTACTATTTTGTTTGTTTTTTTTAATAAAAAGCAAATGCAATTTTGTTGTTTTCTCTTTCTGAGACTTAAAAAAAACAAAAAAAAAAACACATCACCGCTCGGCTCCCCAGACGTCGCATGAATAATTCAGAACCACCTGTCATGGATCACTGTTCGGAATAAGATTTTTTTTTTTTTTTTTTGGGGGGGGGGGGTCTTGAATTTCTTTCGACACATTTCTTGAGCTGATGCAGCACCTGACAGAACGTCTGAGGCGCACACGGGCCTTCTAATCTGGAGACATCTGCAAGTTAACTTGCATTCCGCTTCTGGGGGGCAGTGGGGGCACTCATTTTGATGGTATGCATGTTAATGCGGGGAAGGGAGTCGAACTTGACCTCAAGTGGGAGGTCCTCGACAGCGTCATCTTCAGTTTAAGTGGGCCAAACCCAGGACTGCCCAATCAAAGAGCACATACAGTATAGGCAAGGCAAATGTAGTTCGAGAGCACATTTCATACACAAGGCAACTCAATGTGCTTCACACAACCAAAAGCACAACACTTAAAAGCATGAACAAAAAGAACAGCCAAAGACATTCAAAAACACAATTAAAAGCAAATAAAAGAAGTAAAAAGTTGATTTCCGAAATTACTAAAAGACTGTCGAGTGAAATTGATTTTATTGATTCCAATTAGGTGCAGCATAACGGCTAAAAGGCGCTTCAGCATGTTTTGAAACTTGGGCTCCACTCATAGACCCGCGTTTGCAGACCTCACAGGCCGAGTGGGTTGCCATTCAATTAGCATTTCCTATCATGTAGTCAGGACCCAAACCATTCAGTGATTTATTGACCAGGAGCAGAATTTTAATCTCTATTCCAGAGCTGACTGGGAGCCAGTGCAAAGCCTCTTTTGATGTCTGTTCATGTTGACAAGTAACCATTCACGAGTCGAGTCAAGCCCCGCATGCTAGCGATTCACCACCTGTGGAGTTGCCTCGTCAGATTTTTTTTTTCTTTGTATCTTAAAAAAAATTGGGGGAGGGTTTTTTTTTTTGGGGTGTGGCAAAGTAGTTTTTTTGTAGAAATAATTTTTAGGTTTAAAAAATATTAAATATTAAAAAGTATTTAAAATGGCCATCAATTACATGCAAATTTTGGCTATTCGCGGTATGGTCCAGTCCCGATCGAACAGCGGTGGTCCATTTGGTGGATGTGGGGAGGAAGCTACAATACCTGCAGAAACGCCATCCAAGCACGGGGGGAAGGGGGACATGCAAACTCCACACAGGGCGTACTGAGCCGGGATTCAAACCCAGAACCTCTGGACTGCAAGACAGATAGATCACCGTGCTGACCTACGGAAGACAATGAACCCAAATGCCCGTCAATAAAGACGAGCAAAGGCAAGAGCATCACCGGCATAAACCCAACACGCACGCACTCTCCTTTTGCTCCAATTCGTAGGCCGTAATACACTACACAAGGCTTCCCTCTACCTCTCCGCCCCCCCCTCTTCCACTCTCCCTCCCCGCTCCCTCTGTTTGTGTTCAGGCTGGGGCGTCAAGCTGCATCAGTATTTATTGACGCAAGATCCCCTTTGGCCAAGACCCACCACCCATTACTGCTGCTGGCATAAGGAGGCGAATGAGAGAGTTTGTGTGAGCGCGTACGTGCGCAAGTGTGTGTTTGTGTGTGTGCGTGTGTGTGTTCCGACTCTGACCGTCCAAGGCCATAAACACGGCTCCAAAATGCCAAGTCGCATGTCAACATGCCAGCCTGTGCCACCCAAGTTTCAGGCGCACAAAAAGTCCTTCAGTGCTGCTCAAATGGCATTGAGGAAGGGAAAGGGTGATCTGTCACGTATGGCGAAGGGCTTAAGTAGACCCAATCAGGGAGGTGGTGTGGGGGGGGGGGGCAACATGGGAAATGAGCAGCTAACTGGATGAGTGGCTTACATGAAATTGAAGATTAAAAGCTTCATCTTTCATTTCGGACCAACTCAACGAGGACAACATTCTGGCAGCACGACTATTTGTTTTGGCTTCTTGATCTCTTTTAAAATAAAAAAAAAAAAAAAAAAAAAAAAAAAGTATGACTTTGCTGGGTGCACCAACGGGGACTTTTCCTTGGGATCAATTTTGTTTCTTCTAAAGCGGCACAATTCATCGAATTTTGTCAGGCGCCATTAAATGAAGCTGATTGTCGGCCATGCTTCAATTCAAAATGCAACAATGTCTCCTTTAGTGCTCCAAAAAAGTCACAGATATCTCGGGGCTTGCACCAAAAGTTCACGCAGATGACCTAAAACGTACACAGTGACGTTAGCGAATCCCTATGAGCAGTTCAAAAGAAAAATAAATCAATAAATAAATAAAAAAGACATCAGCAAGTTGCCCTTTTGCCGCAGAACAATGAACACAAAAATGAAGCAAGGGCAGTGCCGTCAAGCCAGCGGTTGACGGACGCGGGACGGGGGAGACAAGCGGCCTTTTATCCATTTTTTGGCCAGACACTTGGAAAAGACCACAAAAAAAAGGTCATTAAAAAAACAGCGAGGAGGAACGGCTTTATATAATGAGATTGTATAACATATTGTTAGTGGGAGCGCAGCACGGCAAACCACACAAAGATGGCGAGGTTTCCAATGACACGGTGAAAAGCGATAAACTCCCCGTCATGCATGATGAGTCGCCGCGTCATGTGACCAGTCACGTCGCTCGACAATGTGCGTTGCGATTGGAACTTGTCATGCCCTGCCAGAGAGTGACTGCAGGTTTTTGGGGGTTTTTTTGCCTCTTGTCCCCCCCCCCCACCAAAAAAAGACAATAAGTACAACTACAAACTACAGATGGAACGATATGGTTTTGGTTTTTTTTCTGGACGGGTGATAATTATGAGTAGTCAAGGAGGCCGATAACCATGATTTGGAGCTGATATCAATTGTCTGTAAAAGGGCAAATATTTGCCTCAAAATTTAAATACATAATAATCCGAACTCCAATGTTACACAAGTTTTTTTTT
>NW_017805375.1:102183-111011 GCF_001891065.2 Hippocampus comes | reverse complement strand
TTAGGCAGAGCAAGAGAGGCTCGCGGCTAATCAGCAGCCCAGAATCTGAAAAGAAAATTGAGCCCCGATACAGAGCAAAAGATCTTGTTTTTTTCACTCATGAATGCAGCACTTCATTAAGATAAGAAAACCTTTATTGTCTCACAATGGAGAAATTAGCAAGCTGACCTATTATTTTGTTCATCAGCGTGCAGATCCCCGGATCCCACATCAACGACTTTGCCGAACTCTTGACCCTCCGCCACTTATCAGGAAGCCATCTCTGACAATGCGGTTGGCTCAACCAGACTGACGCTGCAGCTCCCTTACCCTTTTGGCTCTCGCATGATTTTGTTTCCGCCCAGTCAAAATTGGTCAAAATTCTCAACGGCAAACCAACAGAAACGTTTACAGAAATGGGCAGATCAAAGATTTCCAGGGCGGAGAGGACAGACCAAAAGGTATCGCCGTGAGAAAGTGGGTCAGAGGCAAGGTTGTTAAGGGAAGCTAACAAAACAAGGAACAAAACTAATATTGAAAACATTTTTGGAAACAAAATAAAATAAAAAAACAGTCAGTTTTTTTTTTTAATTATAACTACTGAAAATTACCTTATTAAAGTACTTAAAGTGGAAATGTCCTTCATTTTCTTTGTCAGGGAGTTTCAGGCATGAGCTTATTACTGTACGGCCGTACGAAAAAAGGTCAAACAGTCGTTTGGAAATTGTAGTCTACTACACTTTATTGCACAATACTTATTCTGGGCTTTTTTTTTCTTTTTTTTAATCCTGCACTTAACAAATACTCCATACATGAAAAACTAAAAGCAGCATTAAAACGAACCTGAAAAAAAAAAGAAAAAAAAAACATTCTCAAAAAAAATAAAAACAGACAAACCCATTTTCAAAACGAAATCAGAGGACCCGAATTTGGAAAAACAAAAGTCAAAAGGAAATAATGAAAATATCAAACGATTCCAGCCCTGGTCCGACCGAGGGCCCAAGTGCGAGTTTGCTGATGCAGGCCAACGGGCGTCCATACAGTACATCGGCCCGAGATCAGCTGGGAGGTCATGAAAGAGATAAAATGGGAATGTGGCCGCTCATACTTCCCACAATGGTGGCGGTTAAGCGTGTCCGAGCACAGCGTGGTCCTTTCACAACAAGCAAGAAGGCGCCATTAATAGACTCCATTAGTAACCATTAGCGTGACATCCACAACATGTCCACAAACAAGGATGCCTTTCCAAAGCGCCAACTCTTCCAACACTTGCTAAATGAGTTTTTGGAATCGGGTTCAAAGTCAGGACAAGGGCCCGGGCGAGGGCGGGCCGCAGCCCATCCAAAAAAGAAGGGTTATTGTCGGAGCGGCGGGTTACGGCCGACTATAGGAAGCCGAGTGGCGGAGAGAATGCTTCGCGGCCGCGGGCTCATTGGATCAACACAAGGATTCATCAAGCCTCAAATCGCATCAGTCGAGCCTGAGAGATTCTGGAGAGTTGCCCATTAAATGCTGGACGTCCATTTGGCTGCGTTGAATCTTGCTCGTCTGCGTTTTACTGCTCCGCCGGGTCGGGCCAATAACCGCCTTCCTTCCTTTCATCTCGTCAACTTCATATTTAATGAAAGGAGATGTAATTGGGTGATGAGGGAGAGCGCCCCCCCCCCACCCCCGCGTGCGCCAACGTTTTCTTATGATCGACATCAATGCAAAGAATGTAAAACAAAGCGCCGCGATCATGAGACACTGCGTGAACGTCCTTCTCAAAAGGAACATTTCAAAAAGAGGATTCACCTTGATGTATTTTCGGGCTGCCGGCAGAAGCGCTGCTTTCGAGCATGCGCAATATGTGCGGCCGCACGTGGGCGGCATTTGCGGTGTAAAAATGAGACCTGAGTTGGTTTTCTATCCGGATCTTGAAACGTTCCATCCTGTGTATGGGAATTTCGCATTCCCTTTAGACACGGGGTTTTCTTTTGCTAATAAATGAAGTGACCACGGTCAAATACTTTTGGCATTTTCGTTCCTATTTTGTTTTGATTTTGTGAAGTTACCTTCAGTTAGTTTTCAGAGAGGGTGTGTTCAATTTTATTAGTTTTAGTTCATTCAAAAATCCTCTTGTTTTAGTTTTTTTTTGTTTTAATCTTGGACAATAGACATCTTTGTTTTATAATTGTAACAAAAAGTTCAACAAGTAAATCGCTCCTACACTTTTGTGCATAAAATAAAAAGTTTGCACCGGATGAGCTCGACAAGCGTTTGAAAATGTGTCCCCCCCCCCCCTCTTCGGAAGCCGTCGCGGCGGCGTGAAAATAACGCGCGGTGAAATAGTTAGCAGTAAACAGCAATTAAGAAAACGCCTCCTTTTGCATAACTCATGACATGAATGATTGAAAAAGCACTTGTGCCATGTCGACAGCCCCCGGGTTCTCTGCTCTAATTGACTCTGAATAATTCAGCCGGCAGCAGCCGTGAATTTCCCGCTGACACGTTCTCGGCTATTAGCCGAGGTATGTATGATTTTATCATCCTAATTTTGCACAACGTCGACTTAAGTATCAAACAAAAAATTTTTAAAAAGGGCGATCAAGTAACTGAGTTTTGACCATCTCCATCAGGCGTGACTAACTCAAGGAGTCGATGCGCGTGTTAAAGGGGAATGAGTAAAGGCGCCGCTGCGAGGGCGGAAGGAACTGACACTTTGCGGTCGAACGGACACGTCGTGACGCAAGACGCCGCGCTGCTTGTCGGCTCCGGCAAAGTGCGAGTCGGACCGTGACCACGGGACATGGCATCAATCTGCTGTCGGCATCCGACGGTCTGGAGGACGTCACGCGGCCGATATTTCATTTGCGCTTGCGATTAGAGAAGACGTCAACTTTGTAGTCTGAGGACATGATGTGATCTGGGATGTCATTTATCAGACGGGACCACCTTGAAGTAATGAGAGACCACCGGAGATATGAATATGTGGGAGCCTGTCGGATTGGAAGATAAAAAGGGGACACGTGGTGCAGTTTTGTCATCGGGGCTGCAGCTCTCAGATACTTTTAGAACCAATTAGTCCATTGATTATCCCGTCGGTTGATTGGCTAAAAAAAAAAAAAACATGCAGGTGAACCACTGCCCACCCTACCTCCTCCATGCCAACGGCAAGTAGTACAACTTTCTTTCCCGTGGCGACTGAGGCAGAGCAAGAGAGGCTCGCGGCTAATCAGCAGCCCAGAATCTGAAAAGAAAATTGAGCCCCGATACAGAGCAAAAGATCTTGTTTTTTTCACTCATGAATGCAGCACTTCATTAAGATAAGAAAACCTTTATTGTCTCACAATGGAGAAATTAGCAAGCTGACCTATTATTTTGTTCATCAGCGTGCAGATCCCCGGATCCCACATCAACGACTTTGCCGAACTCTTGACCCTCCGCCACTTATCAGGAAGCCATCTCTGACAATGCGGTTGGCTCAACCAGACTGACGCTGCAGCTCCCATTTTGTGTTTTCACACATATATTTTTTCCCCCCCATACATAAACCAAAAAAGGAGAGCACTAGTTACCTCGCATCGCGTTTCGGGCTGAATTAAGTGACGAAATCAGGGAAACAATTCCACCCAAACACAGCGGTCACGGAGGAGTGACGTCATCTGGTGGCACTTTTTTTTACTGGCTGCTGTTCGATGATTTCGCTTCGAGACAGCAAGCGGTAAAGTTCGACATTCCTTCTTCCAATGAACGGCCGTACTGCAAGACCACAATACAATACTTTATTTATACAGTGCCGTCACAACAGCTGCAGCTGGAATAAACGAGTTAAGAAAAAAAATAACAATAATAATAATCTGGCATTAAATTAATAAACATAAACCAAAAACAAACTACATTTTCACTATAACTATAGTTAGTTTTGTAAATGTGAAATGCTGTTTTTTTTTTTTTTTTTTTTTTAAAGAATTTCATTCCATTACAGAAATGTTGCAATTTTAGTTTTAGTTCTTGTGTTAGCTTTCGTTCATTGAAATAACCTTGCAAGTGATGTCAAGGGAGTAGGTTGTAAGATTTCCGTATTTTACCCATCAAAAGGCCAACTCGCATGGGCTGAAATGAACCGGTGAGCAACTTCTGGAAAGTTAAAAAGTAACCACCACTGACATGAGGTTCACAGATCCACACGAAATCCGTGGACATGCCTATTGTTATCATGATAGTTATTAGTGATCTGTATCGGTGGGAAAAAAAACACAGTTATTGTGCCTCTCTAGTAAATCCTGTTAGATTATTATTAGGACATCAAAAGCTATTCCTCAGTCACATTTTTAAATTTTTGTAGTTTGGAGTGTCACAAAAGCAAAAAAAAAGAAAAAAAACACATCGCTTAGTCACTAATTGTTTGATGTTGGCTAGAAACATACGTTTTTATTTCTGGTGAAAGAAGAGATTCGACTCTTTCGGTAGGTTTGGTGTCTCTATCAACACAGAAGACAATAGATAGTCGTTGGGTCTTGAAAGATCAGTCAAAATGCTCTCAGTCAGTTTACTTTGAAACTGTATGGCGGTGAATGATATCACGTCCCAGGTTCCTTTTCTAAAATTGTCACAAAACAGGAAGTAGAGTCAACAAATTGCTCAATGGGTTCACAACCATGTTGTTGGTGGAAGTAGTGCGCTTCAACAGGCCGGACTTTGAACTACAGAAATCGATTAATCCCAGGCCCACTTTGAGGTCACTAACAGTCATTTCTGAAATCAGACCTTTATATATCCAAGTATGGGGGGGAGTACATCACAGAAGGACCAGTTAAAAGTAGGGTTTACTGTGTATGGGAATTTCGCATTCCCTTTAGACACGGGGTTTTCTTTTGCTAATAAATGAAGTGACCACGGTCAAATACTTTTGGCATTTTCGTTCCTATTTTGTTTTGATTTTGTGAAGTTACCTTCAGTTAGTTTTCAGAGAGGGTGTGTTCAATTTTATTAGTTTTAGTTCATTCAAAAATCCTCTTGTTTTATTTTTTTTTTTTTCTTTTTTTTTTTTTTTTTAAATCACAGTAAGTGTCTTTGCGGCTTGAATTCCTGTTGAGAAGTATTAAACCCGGTTGGAGCATTTTGTGTTTTCACACATATATTTTTTCCCCCCCATACATAAACCAAAAAAGGAGAGCACTAGTTACCTCGCATCGCGTTTCGGGCTGAATTAAGTGACGAAATCAGGGAAACAATTCCACCCAAACACAGCGGTCACGGAGGAGTGACGTCATCTGGTGGCACTTTTTTTTACTGGCTGCTGTTCGATGATTTCGCTTCGAGACAGCAAGCGGTAAAGTTCGACATTCCTTCTTCCAATGAACGGCCGTACTGCAAGACCACAATACAATACTTTATTTATACAGTGCCGTCACAACAGCTGCAGCTGGAATAAACGAGTTAAGAAAAAAAATAACAATAATAATAATCTGGCATTAAATTAATAAACATAAACCAAAAACAAACTACATTTTCACTATAACTATAGTTAGTTTTGTAAATGTGAAATGCTGTTTTTTTTTTTTTTTTTTTTTTAAAAAATTTTATCCACTAAAATGAAATTCTTTTTTTTTTTTTTTTTTTTTTTTAAAGAATTTCATTCCATTACAGAAATGTTGCAATTTTAGTTTTAGTTCTTGTGTTAGCTTTCGTTCATTGAAATAACCTTGCAAGTGATGTCAAGGGAGTAGGTTGTAAGATTTCCGTATTTTACCCATCAAAAGGCCAACTCGCATGGGCTGAAATGAACCGGTGAGCAACTTCTGGAAAGTTAAAAAGTAACCACCACTGACATGAGGTTCACAGATCCACACGAAATCCGTGGACATGCCTATTGTTATCATGATAGTTATTAGTGATCTGTATCGGTGGGAAAAAAAACACAGTTATTGTGCCTCTCTAGTAAATCCTGTTAGATTATTATTAGGACATCAAAAGCTATTCCTCAGTCACATTTTTAAATTTTTGTAGTTTGGAGTGTCACAAAAGCAAAAAAAAAGAAAAAAAACACATCGCTTAGTCACTAATTGTTTGATGTTGGCTAGAAACATACGTTTTTATTTCTGGTGAAAGAAGAGATTCGACTCTTTCGGTAGGTTTGGTGTCTCTATCAACACAGAAGACAATAGATAGTCGTTGGGTCTTGAAAGATCAGTCAAAATGCTCTCAGTCAGTTTACTTTGAAACTGTATGGCGGTGAATGATATCACGTCCCAGGTTCCTTTTCTAAAATTGTCACAAAACAGGAAGTAGAGTCAACAAATTGCTCAATGGGTTCACAACCATGTTGTTGGTGGAAGTAGTGCGCTTCAACAGGCCGGACTTTGAACTACAGAAATCGATTAATCCCAGGCCCACTTTGAGGTCACTAACAGTCATTTCTGAAATCAGACCTTTATATATCCAAGTATGGGGGGGAGTACATCACAGAAGGACCAGTTAAAAGTAGGGTTTAAAAAAAAAAATTAATAATAATCTCACCTCTCCAGTGGTTTGGACCCAGCAAGGCTTTTCTCTTGTTGGAGAGGAGGGAAAGGCCGCTTGTGTTGTTGCTGCAGCTTGTGCGGTTGTCCTGCACCGTCCGCGAGGCCACCAGCTGCTCGGCATAGCTCAAAGGCTGAAGAGGGAATTCTTTTGCTCCAGTGACGTCAGGAGAGAGCAGAGCTGCACTTTTGGAACACGGCCGCGGTCCTCTGTGGGGAAACACACAAAACAGGGAGCTTAGCCTAAAAAAAACAAAAGTGGCTCAAGTACTTACTTACACCCTGTAACTTTCAGTCAAAGTGCAGATTTGGTCAAAGTAGAAAAAGAAAACTCTTTCAAATCCTACTTACGTAAAAGTACAATTCTACAGCTGTTGTTAACAGCAGAAACGAGTAACAATTCATGATCAATTGATTATTGAAGATGATAATTGAACAAATGTACCGCGGTTGATTTTTTTATGTGTCCAACATCCGCGTGTCGTTAACAACGTGACGAGCCTATTTTGACAAAGTAACGATCTGTTTCTAAATGTGGAGAGGGAGTAAGCTAAAAGTAGCCGTAGAACTAAAAGTCCTCCGAAAAACAAACACTCCAGTAACAGACACCACGTAAACTACCCAAGCATAGCTCCCAAGAACCCACAAGTGTTCGTACTTTTGTTGCCTCACATAAAACAACTGCTGTGACATCTCAATTACGACACCACTTTTCTTCCCCAAGGATAGAAACGACCCGTTACCTCAGCCTGCACCTTCAAGTGCTCGTCTGCTGCTTTCCAAGAGCATTCCGATGCAACGGAGTGAGAGTCAGTCTTGGCCCCCCGGCCGGCAGGTTTGCACTTCTTCGACTTCTTCTTCGTCGTCGTCGTCTTCTTCTTCTTCTTGCAATCAGTTGTCAGTCCAGCACGCCGAGCGCATTTTCGCGGTGGGCCGGGCCTGGCTTGAAGATCACTTTGATTGGCAGTTGGCATGTTCGTCCGCCGGCCGGTCGGTTTGCACTTCTTCGACTTCTTCTTCGTCGTCGTCGTCTTCTTCTTCTTCTTGCAATCAGTTGTCAGTCAACACGCTGAGGGCATTTTCGCGGTGGGCCGGGCATGGCTTGAAGATCACTTTGATTGGCAGCTGGGCCTCACATAAAACAACTGCTGTGACATCTCAATTACGACACCACTTTTCTTCCCCAAGGATAGAAACGACCCGTTACCTCAGCCTGCACCTTCAAGTGCTCGTCTGCTGCTTTCCAAGAGCATTCCGATGCAACGGAGTGAGAGTCAGTCAGTTAGTCCGCCGGCCGGCAGGTTTGCACTTCTTCGACTTCTTCTTCGTCGTCGTCGTCTTCTTCTTCTTCTTGCAATCAGTTGTCAGTCCAGCACGCCGAGCGCATTTTCGCGGTGGGCCGGGCCTGGCTTGAAGATCACTTTGATTGGCAGTTGGCATGACGTCACGTTGGTGGTCTGACACAATGACATGAAATTCAGTCCAGAAAGTGCATCAGAAATGATTACATTACCACATTAATTATTAATTATTATTATTGATTTTTTTCCACAGTGTACAATGAACACATTTTTTAATTTAGTGAATTTCAACATGTACATAGGCTGCACGTGATTAAAATGTGTTAAACTAACACGTATCATTTGTAGACCAGTAGCAGAATTTTAAAATCTTTTCTTCAGCTGAATTCTGGAAAAAGGCTGTTGTCATGATTGATTTGATATGATTGCTGGAAGTCAAGTCCGAGTCTATCAGCAACCCAAAATTTCGGACTTGGTCTGGCCCCTGGTTTCGAAAGAGGTGACTCCAGGTTTTTTCTAACACCAATGACCTTTGCTGTGTTTTGGTTTTGCTGAAGGAAATTGTAGTTTTAAGTACTTTTTTCAGCGTATAACACAGTATACTCAACTTTACTGGACAGTGTCAACAAGCATAAAATATTGTCCTAAAATGTGGACTTGCGACGTGCATTCCTTGGGCTTCTTCCCATCAAAGCAAAGCTGAGTGCCATGTGGGTGGAGGTGCGCTGTGTGCTTTCGGAATAATTGCAACAGGGTGCAGCCCAACAGTATTTACTGCGTCAATTTCCTAAATGTCCTCTAAATCCAATTTTGACGATCACGGACTCCTACTTTTCAGCAATTGCTCATCACTGACTCTCTAATGACTTCTTGTTATTTGACCGGCGACTGCCCTTCAAAGAAATCCACCCATCCGCTTTCAACGGCGCTTGCCCTCATTGCGGTCATCGCTCAGCTGGAGCCTATCCCAGCCAAAGGGTGGATGGATGGATGGACGGATGGATGGATGGATTGGTGAGAGAAATGGTGGACGGATGGAAGGAAG
>NW_017805375.1:62153-82488 GCF_001891065.2 Hippocampus comes | reverse complement strand
GGCCCGGGCATGGCTTGAAGATCACTTTGATTGGCAGCTGGGATGACGTCACGTTGGTGGTCTGACACAATGACATGAAATTCAGTCCAGAAAGTGCATCAGAAATTATTACATTACCACATTAATTATTAATTATTATTATTGATTTTTTTCTACAGTGTACAATGAACACATTTTTTAATTTTGTGAATTTCAACATGTACATAGGCTGCATGTGATTAAAATGTGTTAAACGAACACGTATCATTTGTAGACCAGGAGCAGAATTTTAAAATCTTTTCTTCAGCTGAATTCTGGTAAAAGGCTGTTGTCATGATTGATTTGATATGATTGCTGGAAGTCAAGTCCGAGTCTATCAGCAACCCAAAATTTCGGACTTGGTCTGGCCCCTGGTTTCGAAAGACGGTGACTCCAGGTTTTTTCTAACACCAATGACCTTTGCTG
This sequence comes from Hippocampus comes, assembly GCF_001891065.2. Taxonomy (NCBI): domain Eukaryota; kingdom Metazoa; phylum Chordata; class Actinopteri; order Syngnathiformes; family Syngnathidae; genus Hippocampus; species Hippocampus comes. The sequence continues at coordinate 82,044 of NW_017805375.1, read as the reverse complement.
TGTTTTGGTTTTGCTGAAGGAAATTGTAGTTTTAAGTACTTTTTTCAGCGTATAACACAGTATACTCAACTTTACTGGACAGTGTCAACAAGCATAAAATATTGTCCTAAAATGTGGACTTGCGACGTGCATTCCTTGGGCTTCTTCCCATCAAAGCAAAGCTGAGTGCCATGTGGGTGGAGGTGCGCTGTGTGCTTTCGGAATAATTGCAACAGGGTGCAGCCCAACAGCATTTACGGCGTCAATTTCCTAAATGCCCTCTAAATCCACTTTTGACGATCACGGACTCCTACTTTTCTGTTATTTGCCCGGCGACTGCCCTTCAAAGAAATCCACCCATCCGCTTTCAACGGCGCTTGCCCTCATTGCGGTCATCGCTCAGCTGGAGCCTATCCCAGCCAAAGGGTGGATGGATGGATGGATGGATGGATGGATGGATGGATGGATGGATGGACGGATGGATGGATGGATGGATTGGTGAGAGAAATGGTGGAGGGATGGAAGGAAGGAAGAAAGGATGGATGGATGGATGGACGGATGGATGGATGGATTGGTGAGAGAAATGGTGGACGGATGGAAGGAAGGAAGGAAGAAGCTTTCGGAATAATTGCAACAGGGTGCAGCCCAACAGCATTTACGGCGTCAATTTCCTAAATGCCCTCTAAATCCACTTTTGACGATCACGGACTCCTACTTTTCAGCAATTGCTCATCACTGACTCTCTAATGACTTCTTGTTATTTGACCGGCGACTGCCCTTCAAAGAAATCCACCCATCCGCTTTCAACGGCGCTTGTCCTCATTGCGGTCATCGCTCAGCTGGAGCCTATCCCAGCCAAAGGGGGGATGGGTGGATGGATGGATGGATGGATGGGTGGATGGATGGATGGATGGACGGATGGATGGATGGATTGGTGAGAGAAATGGTGGACGGATGGAAGGAAGGAAGGAAGAAGGGAAGAAATTCGCTTTGGCTTGAACTGCAGATATTGCAGGAATGACAACAGTTTGTTTGCACGGCTCCTACTTTTTAAGGGACAAATTGTGGGACAAATTTGCATTCATGAATTGAACTTTTGAACTTTCGCTCTTTGGTTGCAAATCCTTTGCCGTCTATTCCAGGCTGAAGTCCGAAGCGCAAAAGACATCAGCAGACGTTGGATTCCATTCCGTGTGACGCTCTGCCAGGCCTCTACTGCAGCCGTCTTCAATTCCCGCATTTTCTCTTCCGTTTTGTTGATTGGGGTCAGGTGACTGACTTGGCCGTCGCATGACATTCCATTGCGACTTTCGCAGTATCCTTCGGGTCATTGTCCATCTGCACTTGAGAAAGCGCCGTCCCAATAAGCTCTGCAGCATCGGGCTGAATATGAGCAGAATTCTGGATGTTGACCGGTGTCAAAAAGCTTTCTTCGGCCCACAGGTTTCCCCCTAAAAGGACAATGACCCAAAACCACCAAAAGATTGTCGCACTCTTCTGAAGAACCCTGATTTAAACCCTATTGAACATCTGTGGATCATACCAACGCCGACGTTGTTGGACATACTGTGACATTAATTTGCACGGTAGAGTTTTGAGGCAATGTACCCAAAACAGATTTGAATGCATTATTTCTCTTCACACTTAATACACATCAGCAACGATTGTTAGCCGAGCTGTAAAAACACCGGCCCAGCCCGTTGATCCAAACCTGGGCTGTTGGCGGAGGTTCCGACGCGTTTTCCCCGAGGATCTCGCCGCTCTGAGGATGCCTCGATCACATGACCGTTGCCGAGCCCGCTTGCACATGCGGTGCTCCCTCCCACGAATTCAGCCCGCTCCTCGGTGCATGGATGTATTTTTGGAAACGGATTCCGAGCAACTATGACAACCGATATCAAAGCGGGCGGTATGATGGCGGATTATCAGCAATTACATAACTCTGCATGATATGCACTCAACCTCTATCCCACCCCTCCCAAGAGTGATTGTTTGTGCTCATGGTACAAAAAGTCGTTTCATGGATTGTTTGTATAGACCCCCACTGATACATTGAAACAGTGGAGCTTCAGTGGAGTGGGACCCCCTGGAGTATGCAGCGAGTACTGCGTGTAAATGGATCATTCACAGTCGCACTTTTACCGATGCTTATTTTCAAGCTAACACGCACGTATTTGGAACGTGGGAGGAAGCAAGAATGATCTGCGAATGTTTTCAACCAAGAACCGCGAAGTAGGCGTGCCGACCACGAGGGCCTCCGCTCATCACTGAAAACAAAAGGAAACCAACGCGGCTAATTATCTTTCGATGGTAACAATCGAGCGTTATCGTTCGCGGCCGACGTGCTGCCGTAATCTGCTTTGGCACGGGGGCAAACATTGAAACGCAGCCGCGGCGGCGAGCCGGATGCCAGCTGTTGCGCGCGCTGGTTGGTGCCAAGTGTGTTTTTGAAGGCGAGCGGAGCTGCGCGCAGAAGGAGCCCGACGTGCCAGATGCGCGACGGAAAACGTTGCCGGTGGATGGCTGTGAGACTGCTCCCCGTGCCACAGAGACACGGGACATGGGACACGGTGGGCAAAGTGTGGATCTCAGACACATTCCAAAGTCAGGCCCTGCCAGCATTTCAAGTCAAATTGGTTGCATTCATTTTGCTGCACACACGCCCAGAAAAGTGGTTCGTTCCAATTGATTCATTTATCTGACTAATTACATGAAAAATATTGAAACAGATTTTTTTTTCTTTTGCTAAATGAGGTACAGAAGTACTTGTAAAATATTTCTTTTTGAATGGCATTTTTTTATTCAACAATTGGTTACCTCACTATAATATACTGTATGTGTACACGATCCATCCAACATTTTCTGATTCGCTTTATCCTCACAAGGGTCACGGGGCATGCTGGAGCCTATCCCAAGATGTCTACTGGCAGTAGGCGGGGGACACCCTGAACCGGTTGCTAGCCAATTGCAGGACACACAGAGACAAACAACCAGCCGTGCTCACTCTCACACCAAGGGACAATTTGGAGTGTTCAATCAGCCTGCCATGCATGTTTTTGGAATGTGGGAGGAAAGTGGAGCACCGGAAGAAACTCCACATAGGAAGGCCGGAGCCGCAATCGAACCCACGGCCTCTGCACTGTGAGGTCGACGCGCTAACCACTCGACCACTACATCATCCAATTTAAAAGAGAAGTATGACTTTTGACAGTCATTTATGGAAATACCGGTATACTGTTTCACAAAAAGTGCAAAAAATACAAATATCCATCAATCATTTTTCTGCACCGCTTAATTTGTTTTTCGTATTAATTATAATTCATTCATTAATTGAAATGATTCCTTTCTTATTATAATAAATTAGGAAAAGAAATAAAAAATGAGCAAAAGACGTTTCGCGGGGATGAGCTGCGCGCGCACACGCACACATCTGGCAAGCCTGGCACAGTGTTCGGAAATGGCAGTCGCCCGCTCAACGGGAGCCCGGTTGGCAATTTCCTGCTCTGCTTTCCACTCATGGAGGGACCCGTAAAGTGGGAGCGCAAATGAAGAATGCGGCGTTTTAGTCGCTACGCTTGCTCCACAGAGGATCTTTCAAAGGAAATATTTGGGATGATGATGTCAATAAAAAGCACAGGATCTTTTTTTTTTTTTTTTTTAACCCAACATGGTTTTTATGACAGCTTTGAACAACTGCTCAACCCGTAGAAGTCAAACTTAACCGTGACCTGAGCCAGCAATGTTCTTGGCCAGGAACTGTCAGATGTTCAGGGCCTTGTAACTAGTAGAGGAATCCAACAAGACTCGATTCAACTCTGCTTGCCCTTTCTCTTTGGCATGGTGGAAACCCTGATGTTTCAGCCAGTGACGTCTGGTGGGCAGGTTGGAGCCAATGCTTGAAAGTGGCTCTGGACTGTCACCCAGTCTAGCTTATTCAGTTGGTGTGTGCCTATTAATTTGGGTAGCGTGCACCAATTATTTTAGAAAACTTGCTGTTGTCGAAACAGTGGCTCACTTGTATTTTTATGCACAAGCCTGATGAAAATGCCAATTTTGAATCTCACTATACGAGAACATTAGTGTGGCAGTTTGGTGTTCCACTTGACTGGAGTTCCTACAGAGCAGAGGTGGCAGGCAGCAGTTCGCAATCACCATCACTTTGCCTCCACGAGACCGAGGGGAGCGCTCCCCGCTGCAAGAATTTGCTTCGATGAACAGTAGGACACACAGTGTGATCGGGCGGTAACGACAAAGAAAAGCAGACCGGTGCTGGTGGAGGCTTGTGCTGTGTTTCAAAGAGCAGATGGGCGCATTTCATGTATTAAATGTCTCGGGGTGTGGCGGTGGTAAGCAGGCTGGCTATTTGCTGCTGGCTGTCAACCACAAATGCACTCTTTTTTTTTTTTTTTTTTGCTTATTTTAGGTATCAAAGTAACACGAGTGAGCGTGCATAAAATCATCCGAGTTTATTTTTACAGTGTGGGGATACTGGGGGTGAAGCTCTGTTGAACAAACACACCCAACTAGACCCCATTTTATTTACCATTTGCATAGATCTCAACATGCAACTTGATTCCAAATGTCACTTTTATGCAGAGGAGCTCATTTCATTCTTGAGCTTTATCATTAACGGGTGCCATACAACATCAACAATTGGCCGCTGTTCAGGGAAAAAAAAACATCAATTGCACATTCTAGTCATTTCAAAGACTACAATGATGTTTTCCATAATCAAGGACTACGGTGTCAGATCGTTTCGTTGAAGGAGAAAGTCAACGAATTTCTGTCTGCAAATACCTCACAATTTGTCCGATAAAGAAAGCCTACGTGAAGGAGCTGGGTCCTCAAGTTCAACTCACCGCCAGGGAGTGTCTTGGAAACGACCGCCACCTACTGGTCATTCTGCCCATCTGCAGTAATAAGGTAATGGGATTTGCCTCAACTAAAAAGGTCCCCGTCATTATTTACAATCATGACCCCTAAAATCTTGGAGCTTGTGTCAAACACGGAGGACGCGATTTTAATGATCTGGAATTTGATGCTCTTTATTTATTACTCATCCATTTCAAGTCATTTCAGAAGACCGTCTTTGTGTGTTTTTAAAGGGCACCAACAATTTTGTCCGTGCGATTAATTCCGAGTGGCTGTTTTGCATTTGATTCCAACGGCATTGTCAACCGACAAAAATACTGTGTTGTATTACAATGCGTTGTCAGTGCAAGCCTTAACCATGCAGCACACACAGCTAGAGTACGTCCTGGTATTCTACACCGTATGGTTCATGTAACACAATTTCCGGTTTGTTCTGTCACATGACAGATTTGACATGGATTAAAAAAAACAACAACAACACGCACAGAGAAACTGGAACCGTCCGATTCCAAATCAGGCCTTTTCTGAATTTGCATCGTTTCGCCAATATTGTTGCTATACACGTCCAAATACGCACAGATACAAAAAAAAAACAACAACAAAAAGTTGGCACATCGTCACACGGTTTTTTTATCGTCACGAGTACAGCGTTTTTCAACAAAATCCAGCAAATGAGTCCCACTTGCTGCCTTTCCAAAGGACGACATGGGTTGTTTTTTTTTTTTTTTTTCCAAAGAGGCACTTGAAATTAAATTCCATGATTTCACACACCCGGCTCATGTAGTGTAAGGTCAGCGCAGTATGCTTAGCACTCTTGTTATGTCGTTTTAAAGTCATCGATCGGGGCGAAACTTCGGCTTGGCTTGATACGTGTTATCAACTTCAACAAAGTCTCATTTCACACATTTGCAAGTTTGCCTAAGAAGAACAAACTTTGAAAGATTTAGTAACACTTTTGAATTACTAAACACGGTCCGGGTCAAATTGACCCAGGAATGTGTGAGCCGTTCCTGAGAAACACACATAATAGGAGTGTTAAGCGAAGCTAAGAGGCACACAAGTGTTGGACAAGCTTCGTGGTTAGCTCTCCGGCAGTAAAATAGACAGCAATTTGCTCTATTTCCGGCGTCAGTCTTTCGGTCATTTTGTGCATCTGTATTAAAACCAACAATCTTGGATTAGCCTCCAGAATCCTTCATAAAACGATAATGAAACACTATAATATAAAATAGAAGCGTCCGGTCAGATGAACAGCCGTTGATACAAAATTGGGTTCATTTTCACATCCCCAATGTAGTGTTTTATCCTTCTTCTTCCGTTTATTTCTCAGGAACAAGAAGAATGTTTCTGGGACAACTTGTCTCAAGGCATGTTTCATTTCGTCGCAGAAATTAAAAGGCTCACATTGCTCACCCTTTTAAAATTGGGATTTATAGTTGTTTACACTTTAGAAAGGGTCAATTCGACTCCCCTCATAACATACATATACATCTTCGGTATGATTTTTTTTTCTTTTTAATCTGCTTGGCTTAGCAAAACTCATCAATATGTATTGTGAGAAATCTTTCCAATGAAAATGTTTCGCAATGGTTGGTGATTAGGATTTTTGGGGGATCAAGAAACGTAATTGATGCTCCTGAGAAATATGACAATTTGCCTGTAAATAGGTGCGAAAGCTCTTGGGACCCAAAGCGGAGGATGAATGGAGATGGTTTCTTGTAATTTGACGTTCTACGTCAAAAGCACTTGTGTGTTTTCTTGGAGGGGGGGAATCAGAGCGCAAAAAATGAAATCTAGTACTAATAACAGTCAAATGTCAATTGAAGAAAAAAAAACGGAATCATTTACCTGATTCAACATATCGCGTTAACGAGAAGCTCGCAAATAAAATAATGTAGTGTATTACTGCAACGCTGATAGTCGTTATCGCTTGGCGGCAGCGACACGTCTCATTTGGAGGAGCCATCGAGGCGCTATAGTGTGAAGTAGGCTGCGAAAGTGAGTGCAACGCTCGAAGCTCTGACAAACGCTCCATTCTGGGTCTGAAGGCATCTGGCGTCCACACGGACAGAGGTCAACTGATTGTTATTCAACTAATGAATATGCAATTTAAATATGTAAATATGCTCTCCACAATTTCAAAGGGGACATATTATGGAAATGATCTTTCACTTGCTTGTATACAAATCAATAGGTGGCTCTCCGGCTTCCGAAAGACTGTGGTGTAATTTCACACTTGCTGCACGGGCAGGCACTCCAATGATCCAATGACCTGTATTCACGTTACATAAAAATGTCATATGTTGTGTGTTTCATTTTGCTGCAACTATTAATGTTGCGTTCTTCAAAACGTGGCTTACTGGACTGCATCGGCTCGTAGGCGTACACTTTGGGTTCTCCTAAGTTAAGGAATGCATGACGAATGGCAACAGATGAGGCCAAACTTCAACAGTCCGTCGGTAAAGGCAGTGTAGGACTGATAACACAGTGAAACAGTATCGCGACAAAAACAATTAAAAAAGACACACACAAAAACAACATTCAAATGGGTACAACCCTGTCAATAAGCTTACTTATCAGCAGCGTACCTCGCTCATTGAAGGCAGGCGGGCGGGCAGAGCGATAGATATACAGCGGAAGGCAAACTTGGTTCACCAGATTGGTCCTTATTGGCAGCAAAAGCTCCGCATGCTTCGCGAGTGGAGCTTTGCATGCCGACGCAGTGGTGCCTTGACTTGTGAGCTTCATTTGCTATGTGAGAATGTGGGTAACTCAAAACACTTGGTTCCCAAATCCCTTTTCCACACTGAAATGACCGGGGATAATTTTCATCTGGTCCAGTCCCCAATGAATCCCTTCCACCTTTTTGTAATAAGAAAAAACGCACAGCCCATTGCACTTCTTGCAACATTATTAAAACAAGTCTCATTCTCTTCGCTTGTTAGTCAAGGCACCGCTGTATATCGAGAAGGCAGTTCACCGTATAATGTATGTCTATGGCTCTGCCTCAAGGCAAACAAAAAAGAGCTTCGAGTGGCGAGGCTTATTAGAAAGAAAGAGGGGAAAAAAAAACAGAACCAGGTACCATTAGAGGACACAACATAACGCCAGGGGGACGAGGGCTCCCAAGAGGAAGTACGTCACTCTGTACAGGTGCATCGGGCAGAAGATCACCATGGCGACAGACACGGGTAACGGGAGGAATGACGTCGGGTGCAGCAGTTTGCTGGGGGTGGGAGGAAAAAAATAGCAGTCAAGTTCTTGTTGGGATGGAGCGGCTGCGTTTCCCCAGGTGGGTTTGCGGGTGTGACCAAACTACCTGTTGGTGAGCTTCTGAGTGTTGCAGTTAATCAGCCTCAAGTACACGACGCATAGAGGGACAAAGTATGGCCAATAGGGGTCAGGATCGAGCTGGGTGGAGTAGCTGCAAAACAATAGAGAGCAAAGAGACTTTTAAACCCGAAAATGACTCTGCCAACACATTCCTGTGGCCACCTCGCTGTCACGTCATAGTAATGTAAGGTTGTACCCCAGGTTGCGGCTCCAGTAGACAAGCGAGGGTGCGCTGAGGATCACGGGTATGGTAAGGAGCGCCGACAGACACAGGTGGAGCTGCAGGTCATCTTTGACCTCCCATAGAGCACACTCTGACAGCAGCGGAGCACTGTTACATTCTCTGGCTTCCGTTATGGAATGTTTTCTGTGCTTCTGAGGTGCCTGCAAAGAGTTGCGGGAACGCTGAAAATGCGCTCTTCCGTATGTCACATTGCAGTTATGTGCTGAGTTTGTCTTACCAGATTGAGAATGTGACGCAAGGACCTTTCTGCCATCTGTAGTCTCAGTACCTGGACACATAATCGTTAATATGCTGCGGTCAGCTGACCCTCCTGTAACATTTGTCTTACAGGAACAGAAATGATGTACTCAGGTCAATTTGGCACATTATTCTTATAATTTAAACAGCATACAAAAAAAAAAAAAAGCATCACAATGTGGATGCTCCCAAGTGCGAACAGATACACCTGTACTTACCCTGTACAGGTGTAACGCAAAGGCAGCCATGACTGGCACTGCTCCACAGGTCTTCCAGCCCAAGATCGTCAGAAATATCGTGATGAGGAGCTGGGTGCGCAGGCGCAGAGTGCCGCAGTCTCTTGAGATGGACGACCTAAAACAGGAACAATCTGTTGTGTTTCTTGGATACACCAAAAATGTTCCTGCTGCATATTGAATGCGTTTTGTATTTCAGGAACCCCCCGCCCCAGCCTTCTCCGTCGCAGGGGTTACGCTTCAAACAACCCCCTCAATAGGTGGAATCCGCTCTACAGAAAGACCATGAAAAGTGAACCGTGCTATGACGAGGCGGCGACTGTATCGTTGGTACCTGTGCAGCACAGCTAAGATCAGCGAAACAAGCCGCACGCCGAGTCGGAGCAGCACGGTGCCCCAGAACGCCACGCCTGCACCGATGACGTAGAGGAGCGGATGCAGGAGGTAGGGCCATTCCGCACACGGCGTCGTGTCATCGTCAAGCGCCACGTCGGGGAAGATGGGAGGAGCGACATCCATCATGGGGAGGCAAAGCAGCGACCAGGTGCTTTTTAACCAACTGCAACTGATGAGGAGAGAAGACTTTCACCAAGGTTGACTAACAAATGTGCCCCAGCGTCACCGCGCCTACCTGAATAGGATGTGAAGGATATAAACACACAAGTTGACTTTATGAGGTTGGAGGCCTTTGTAGAGCACGAGGCTCATGGACGCAGCTCTCTGTGTCTTGCAGATGTTGGACAGTTGGCCACCGCAGGCTAGCAGGAGAGTTACAGTCGTGTACACCGGCACCATAGGCAGAAAGAAGCGCAGGATCTGCGCGAGCAAACAACTCATTAGTCTTGGTACAGTTCGACATAATAGCGAGTAAACGATGCAACTCAGATTCTGCGACTAGCCCACTTCAACCCTCCTGGTACATTTATTTCACAGGACAGCAATTTAGCCCCCCAAAAAATTGACCCACAACATAATGAAACAAATGACAAAAAAATTACCTGTCCCAACATCTTGGGTAATGACAACCTAACTGAGACCTGGGGAAAAAGTCAAAATAGTGTTAATTAGAGCTCCTCATTAAAAAATACACACGGTTATGGTGTGCATTAAACCAACTTTTTTAAATTCTCATTTGCGTAAATAAGGGGGTCAGAAATGTTGCATTTCTACGTTGCTTTTTCCGTTACAAATACACATTTTTTGCAAATTTTAAAACAAATACAATCATTTCAGATCTGTACATTTTTGTTAAATTCTACGTCGTTTTTTAAAAATGAAAAACGGGTGTATTGTCCTCTTGAACAATGACCTGTGAGGAACAATGCAATGGGATTTTGTTGTCGTCGTCGTAGTTCCATTTCTGACACTTCACTGAATGTGTCTATGTCGGTAGATTGCTGAAAAATTGGCATACGCAACCTTATATTGGCAGTTGGGGGAAGTGTGGAGCTGAAGGACGACACTGGACACGTTGTCAGGACGATTCGTGTGGAGCATCCCTGAGATTTCCGCCACTGATGGTACACTAGTGGAAAAAACACACGTTGCAGGTCAAAATGTGAATATGAATGACAACTTGACAGCAGACACAAGCTAGCACTAACCTGGCTGTTGTGAAAACATCTTCAAAGAACCATGGTACCTTCATTCTAAAGACGCTGGGCGATCGACCGACTGACAAAAAAAAAAATAATAATTACCGGTACAACCAAAGGCTGTTGTTTTTTTTTTTTTCCTCCTCCCCAAACATTTGTTAAAAAAAAGTAATACGACTTCTTACCTTTCCGTGCTTTACACTCACTGGCAATGTGAATTCTGAAAGCCTGATAGACCTAAAGACACAAAAGATGTCAACACTGCAGTGACAAAGCCAGGGCACAATGACGTGTACCTCATGAAAGTGTTTTAGCTCGATGGTGTGGAAAAGTCCACTGGAGCTCACTGTAACTTCGCTGACTGTCAAACCTTAAAGATAAATAAATAAAATGGTAGCATCACTCATCTTGAATGGAGATCAGAATCGTAAATGCAACTCACCTAAGGACAGAACGTGAGGGACAGGTAGTGACAGAGCCACAGATTGTTGTCTCTGCCACTCGCACTCCAGCGTGAACTGCAATCCACAAAGTGTAATGCCATTCAATCGAGTTGAACCATGCAGTGGCGTGGCACCATGTAAAACAGACAGACTGCCCCCCCCCCCCCGCAACCCAAAAGCATTGGAACAGCGAGGCCAATTCCTTTGTTTAGAATGAAAACATTTGGTTAGCCAAAGATTTTAAAAGGTCGACCGTGGGAGATCTTCGGTCAAAAAAAAGGTCGGGCACCCCCGCTATAGAGGTAAGAGTAAATCTGTGTGAGTTACTCACCTGTTTTCCACTGACATTGGGGGCCGACACCACCACATGAGTGAACGAAGACAGGTCACTGAGACTCAGCGTCAACACCTGAAGACGGTGACAGACAAAACCATATAAAGCCGTCGCCAAGAGCACGGTTCAGGCCAGCAATGTCAGTTCATGACCTTGTATAGCGGAAGGAGCTCAGTCCCATTGGACAAGTCCACTGTGTGCACACTGTGGAAAGAAACATTTCTACTGTGCTACAGGACAGTGTCTCTATTACATGGTGGAATGTTAAAGCTGGTGCAGTGAGCTTGCACGCTTACCACGAAGAGCCATTCTGGCGCACGCAACCATATACCCAGCTGGTCATGTCCTGGTGAACAGCAATGAATAAGAGTAAGTCTCCCACAATTCCAGATGATACTTTCATTTATTAGTAATTACAGGGGATAAGACCGGCCCGCAAAGAGCTGAAATCTGAGTAGAATTGACATCCATTGTAATACGTATGCGCAAGGCTCTAGACTTCCCCTAAATGGTGGCAATTTGCTCCGAAAACTTCAGACAGTGCAAAAAAATTTTTTCACCTACTCACATCTGTGCGACCACGAAATGTGTTCAATGTGGTGTTAAATACACTTTTCAAATATTATTTTTTGTTGTTGTTGTTGCTGATAAACTTCTGCTCTACTCTCATTTTTCAAAAATATAGTGAGTTCATATTTACTTTGCAAATTGAGTGGCAGTGTGCGAAGCCCAACTTTCTACTTGCGGCCCGAAAATTTTAGATGAGGGGCCACAGTGCTCATACTAAAAAAAGATAAAAAAGTTTTTTGAAGCCAGGCTTCCACATCAAGTCTGCGCAATACTTCACAAAAGCAAGCAATTGTGGTTATAGCATCTTCCCCAAACTGTTTTTCAAAGGTCTAAGTGCCATGATGAATGCAATAAATAAAACAATGCAGCGACTTAGCAGTGGAATATGTGGACAATGATTAGTGTAGCTGCAGCTCTGCATATACAGTACTTGCACAATTGTCAGTGATCAAAAATAGACGGCACCCGGCACTTTGAAGCGCTCAAGGACTTTCTGTATAATTGCACACCTGAAATTGTCCGACAATTACTGCTACTGATCACTTGAAAAAATGGTGCAACAATTATCTACACAATCACTGCACAATCGTCATTGTATCGTATTGCATCACCCGATCTCTGCTCGATGACTGCACACTGTTGCACAGCTGTCATTGGGTGCTACGACTGCACAATGGGTTGTTATCGCAATACTAGTGTAGCCTGTACTACCGGAGGCAAATTCCTCGTGTGTTCGACATACTTGGCCGATCAAGATGATTCTGATATCAGGGTGGCAACAGTGCTTCTGTAAAACTCACTAGGTTGTTGCTCCGACAGTAGAAATGACTGTCGGCCTTCCTGCGACTTGAAAGGGCGAACGTGAAGTATTTGACCTCGACTTCCTGAAAGCACAGAGCAGTATTTCCAGTTATCCATATTAGGCAGCAAACGCCTTCACTGCATTGGACCCAAGCGTGCGGTACCTTTGGTGCCCTATATGCCAGACGCAGAGAGTTCACTTCACTCCAAGCCTCTGGCGCATCTGTAATTATTCATAAAGGTGAAAATCCCTGTAAAAGACTACATTTGTGTCCATCAGGTGAAAAGAAAACTACCTTGAATGGGGAAAGAGGCTTCTTGAGTGTCTCCTAGCATTCGGGCGGGGTGTCTAACAAAGTGGTGGTTGAGCACAGCACTCTTCTTCGCTTGGTTGTCTGTGAACTAAAAAAAAAAAAAAAAAAAAAAAAAAACACCAAAAAAAATAGAGAAACTGTCACGTGGATTTGTTTTGTTTTTTTTAATTTAACTGGCCATGACGGACTTGTCTTGTTTCAGGATCGATGAGGTCAAAGAAAGCCCTGACTGTCGTGAGAACCAGCTCTTTACACCTGGGGGGGGGGAAAGAACAGTGTCCTTGACAGCTTCATAAAAAACAATTAACGACACAACAAATGTGTGTTTTTTTTTGTTTTTTTTTTACCACACTATGGATAGGTGGTCAGTGGAAACCCAGGTCCTCGGAACCGCAGTGGCCTTGGAAAGAAAAAACAAACACATGATAACAAGTGATAGGCAAAGTGGCAGAAAACACGTCCATTGGGATTTTATTTTTGCTAAAAATCACCTCAGTTAAGTGTAACGCAAGTATAAAAACTTTCACCAAATTATATTATTTGACACTGGAGCATTACAGAATTTAAATTGAAAAACATGCTCTACTGGATTTGGATCAGACAAACTGCGAACAGTCTTGACTTGTTTTTCCACAGGGAAGAACTACATTGATTTTGTCCTCAATACGTGAAACGTGCTCTATTGGGTTTGGATCAAGCAAATTCCTGTCGAGATTTTTTTAATGCCAAATTCCAAGGGAAATTTTCAAATAATAATAATAAAAAGAATGAAAAGCAAGGCCCGCAGAAGGTTTATGCTGTCAATGTTTCTCTAGATGTTAAACTTTGAACTTAATTATGAGCTGCAACATAGTAGGAGGTGAATTATTATTTTTTGTTTTGTTTTTTGTTTATTGAATCACTTTTAGCTGTACTTTAGTTAGCAACAATAATAGCGATGTCAAGATTTGACTCACCACCAATGACAATTTCGTTGGGTCTCCCGGAGAACAAGGTATGGAGATGAGACCAGAGCGCACTTGGTAATCGCGGTGCCCACCGCCAATTGACAGGACCGTGACGTTCCTCAGTTCATCTGCCTGCTGCACCCACTTTTTCCTCAGCGACAAATAGAAATCTGGCACCAAAAACAGAACAGGTCAGGACACAACGTTTGACTGAATTACATAATTGTACATATAGCATCGAGTTCCTCTCACCCCGCAGGTAATGGTCCAAGACCAGCACTGGGGCCAAGTGAGGGGTCGCCTGGGTAATGATAAGACGGACCAGACTGGCATTGAAGTTGGGCAACGTGAACAGCGCCCGGGCTACCAAACCGCCCATGGAGTGGCCCACAAGAACCACGCTCTGGGGCGGTGTCTTCAGGTGCTAGAAAAAAGGGCTGACTCTTAAAACCAGAGATGTGGACTTTCCTGAAAATTCCGGGGGAAAAAAATAATATATATATATGCATGTACACTATAGGTAAGATCGGGCCGCCCGACCCAAATTTCGGGTCGGGTCTAAAAATGTCAATCATTGTTCGGGTCGGGCTTCTCTCTCGCTGACTTTTTTTTTTTTGTTTGTTTCTCTCTCGCTGACTTTTTTTTTCGAGGCCGTTAATTGTTTTGGCCACGAGAGACCGTGGTTCGCAAAAAAACAGAGGTGGCGTCATCACAACACGTACTGTACTAAACTCTCGCAATGACAATTCAAAGAACTCCTTCATATCTTTATGATTCAGCCGTCATTGTTCTTTTTTGTCTCGCTGCTTCTCTCTCTTCAAGTGCCGCGCTCGATTCTTAAGGACGTATTGCTGCTGTGGTGAATGGCCCAATTTTCACGGCCTTAAATTTGACACTGGGCTAACAGTCGCGATAATTTTGGATCTTTGGGATAATTTGACAAAAACATCAAAATGTGCCTCTCAATGTATGTCAGGGGTGTGGGTCCTGTAACATGGATCAAGTGACAAGTGTTTAGCATTTGAGGCCCAACCTTGTAAAGTTTCAGGATGGCCTTGATGCTCTCGTGTAGGAAGAGCGTCTGCCGCCGTAAACTGCCGCCGTACAGGGCCACCAGTTCTTCGTTGAAGTCCACAGTGAACACATTGAAATGGAGACCGCCTTGTGCAGACTCCGCCTTCCTCAAGGCCACCGAACCCAGCGAACGCACTTGAACGGAGAGAAACGAACAAAACGTAAAGGAGACACACATACCGACAATCAGGCCAGACTTGAACATTTTCCCTCGCTCGAGATCAGAGGCCCGATTATTAGATGTGTCAAGGTAATTTTCGGTTAAGATGCTAAAAATCGGCATTTATGTAGCCTGCTTAACTTTGGGCAGAAAAAAAAGTTGTACCTGTTCACCGATTGTGTTTACCTTGCTTGTAGCTTCCTGAATTTCCATGCAGAAAGATCACAGGGGCCCCGAAGAGCTGAAGCTCACGGGTCTCCTGAGCGTACGCACCCTCCCCGTACAGATAGAGGCCGTACGCCGGGTACCGTCTGGCCACTCGGTGAGGCAACGGCACACGCTAAACACACCAACACACATGGATTCGGATTGTGTATTAAGATAAGATAACCTTTATTCGTCCTACACTGGGGAAATTTGCAGTCTACAGCAGCAAGATTGGGGCGGCGGGGAGATAAAGACCACAGTCACGTTCAAACTCATTTGGTTTCTCCCAATTAAGTTGCAGTTTTTCCACCACAGTACCACGACAAAACAGATTCTTCTGGGATAAACCCCTCATGTCCAACGTCAATTGAATCTTGTTTCCACAAATCAATACTATTGATCTTGAATTTTAAGTGTGAAAAACAGCCATCTCAGAAGTGTTGTTACCCTCCGCCTCATCTACCTTCTGCATTAGCCGGGCGGCATTTGTCGCCTCAAGATTCAACGTCTGGATGTTGTCTCGAGGCAATAACAAAAGGAAAATAGTTATAAACATTTCAGTTAGTCTTTTTGGTTAAAAATGGATCGCTGTAATGCTTCAGTGAGTGTTTCGATGGGTTTAAATGGGGATAAAGCACATAGGAGTGGTATTTTTAAGGGATAAATGGTCAAGATGTTATTTTTTAATACACTTTCTTCGTTGATTATCGCTCAGGGCGTGTGGTTCTGGATCACAACTCCCCCCATCAATTTAGTTGTTTAGCCATTTATTACCCAATGGCATTTTACTTGTCATACTGGTCACATGACCTGACAGAAAATGCAGAGGTAGTCCAGCCTCTTGCTGCGAAGATGCAGAAAATTCCCGCCTGACTTGCTTGGCAACTATTTGCATTGCTTCAGATTTACCAGGAAAAACCGAGTGCCCATCAGGCTAACAAGAAATGGACGCCTGAGGTCGCGGGTCGTAAAGTTCCTCTTCCGCTGACTTGGCAGCTCGGCTGGCGAACATCCATCATTTTCAATCGAGGGTCGGACAACAGAGTAACTGTAGAACATCAACGCCAAAGCGTTTATCCAGAACGGCCATTTTATATTTGTACTCCATTTGCACAAATACACATTTATTCTTATTTTCAGATGTTGTATTGCTAAAAAATCGGGTGCATTTGTTTAGGTCGAATCCAATCGAGAGACGCTTAACAAAACCAAGCCCTGACTTATTCAGTATTAAAATGAACTTCGACTTCCGTAAAATTCGGGTCGCGTAAGGAATCTCCGTTCCCTGTCCACTTCAATCAATGCTTAATAATTGGACAAGTCGTGGAATGGCGGCCCCATTAAATTGTCCACCGCAGCGCTTTCACTTTCACGTCATAGTTGCCTTACATTTGGTGACGGGTGATTAATCAACGTTAACGGTTGTGTTTAGTGGTCCGAAAAAGCACTCCGTTACCTACCCGAAATTCGGGGTATTGGAACATATAGGTCATACTGCATCGGTCCTCCTCAAAGCCAGTGAGCACCTCTCTCAGCCCGACAGCGACGAGCCCCAGAGCGAAGCCGTAAAAGAGCAGCGTCGCTAACTTCATTGTTCTTCCCCACTTTCTCGAACAGTCGCCCCTTGTCAGTGCCCGCGTGTCAGTCGTCATGTCCACTCGAGTAGACTCGACGCCGGGCTATCACAGAGAGTCGCCGGGTGAGCCCCCAGAAACCAACTGACAGCACCATGACGACGGAGAGCCACTGATACGTCACTTCCGCAATTTGACGGAAGTGATATATTGAACCCGCAGCGAAAAAAAACAAAAAAATGTGTTCCTTGTACTGTATATTAGAACGACCTAACGTCCTCTTTTACACGGACATGTCCACTTTTTTATCCTGTCCGGGTGTCCATACGAGTTTTATAAATTCATGAAAATGCCCGGTGTTTTTTACGGGACCAATTAACATTATGTTTAATTTGACTGGTTTTGTGGTACAAATGAGAGGCGGAATGCATTATATTCACTAAAGACCAGAATACATTAATATGTTTCCACACGAAAAAACAATTCTTTCATTAGATGATATGTCTCTCGGTAAATGTTAAATCGCAATAATATCGATACTACAATTTGCGACACGTACATCACATTTTGCATGTTTTCCCAATCGACCTGCTCTACCTTTAAATATACAGAATATAAATTTATTTGCAGGCTCACTGCTTTAGCAAAACTGGGACCGTTGTTTTGATAGCATGAGCCAGCTGTAGCTAATTTTTTTTCATTCATTCCAGGAATGAATGTATTTAGGCAAAGACCTCCAGTGCTGTTGGTGACGCTGTTGAGCGTTTTCACGCCTTTTGGCTAGTAAGCCGGTCAGCGGGTCAAAGTTGAACCCACAGCGAAAACATGGTGGAACACGCAAATATCCGCGTGGTTCACCGCGGCGGGAGTAAAATCAACTTTAGAGCGCCTGTTATCACAAGCGATTCCAAGTAAGTGCATGATGCTCCACGTTGGATCGCGGTCCGTGGGCGTGGGCGAGCAAGCGTCACTGTTGTCAAGTTTTACAAAGACGCCGGGACTAGCAATTAGCATTACAAATCCCTTTACAGCGCTCGGCTAAGGGTCACTGATACTTAAGCATCATAAAGATGCTTACAATATTTATATTCATTTTTAACAATTCAAAACTGCCCCTGTGCCTCTTAGGAACATTTCGGTGATATACTTTCGTACAATATACAAAATAACCCAAAGATCAAAAAGAATCAGTGGCTTGACAACATACTTCTTGTTATGGTGTAATGGATTTGTTTCAACGACGTTTCTGCCTCATGCAGTGCACCAGCCTTCATCCACGATTTTGTCAAAATACCCTAAGAATCACGACTTTTACTCCACTTGTTACACCGCTGCTTAGTCTCATGCAAGTGACATTGTATTCCCCTCAACCATTCAATTGCATCATCACTGGTCATCCGCGAAATACTGTGTTTGGTGTGAGTGCAGGTTCCTCCTGTGTGCTTCCGGAGAGTGTGTTAAAGTGTACAGCACGACCACAGAGGAGTGTGTTCATGAGCTGCGGGGACACACCGACCTGGTCACGGGTGTGCTGCTCAAGCCCTCCAACCACCTGCAGGTATATTCAGCTGTGACATATTAATATAGTTCTCAGGTATCTCATTAATGAATTACCTCTCAGTTAATGGTTGATGGTCGATTATTAATTCCGGAGAGTGTGTTAAAGTGTACAGCACGACCACAGAGGAGTGTGTTCATGAGCTGCGGGGACACACCGACCTGGTCACGGGTGTGCTGCTCAAGCCCTCCAACCACCTGCAGGTATATGTGACATGTTGATATAATTCTCAGGTATCTCATTAATGAATTACGTACCTCTCAGTTAGTGGTTGATGGTCGATTATTATTATTATTTTTTTAAGTGCAAGTTGAAACTTTTCAAATCTACGAATATGTGAAAAGAAGGTTCATGAGCTGCGGGGACACACCGACCTGGTCACGGGTGTGCTGCTCAAGCCCTCCAACCACCTGCAGGTATATTCAGCTGTGACATATTAATATAGTTCTCAGGTATCTCATTAATGAATTACCTCTCAGTTAATGGTTGATGGTCGATTATTAATTTCTTTTTTTTTTTTAGTGCAAGTTGAAACTTTTAAAATCTACGAATATGTGAAAAGAACCATTTCCATTGGATATGTGGATGACATTAAAGCAGAAAAGCTACTTTAAAAAGGATGAACTTTTCCGCAACATAGCAGGAGACTTGAGGTGTTTGTACACCGTATTGTTTATTATTCGTTACAGTTTTGTAACCGTGCTGTTGTTGCAGGTCTATTCTTGCTCTACAGATGGCACTGTCAAGCTTTGGGACTTTGCAGATGGTATCCTCATGAAGGTGATTTATTTATTTTTTTGTTAGTTTGTTTTGTCCATTTATTTGATGCGCACATTTAGACAAACTGGAAAACCCATGACCAAAATGGAACCAGAAGTCGTCTCTTTGGGCCATGAGGAAAATAATAGCCCCCGAAACCAGTTTCAGCCATCAACATGAAATTGGCCTGCCATGTCTACAACAGGATGCACAAAAAAGTCCCATGGACACATTGGAAAATTGGGTGTACTGTATACAAAAAAGTCTGATCGACCCATGACCAGAATTGAAGCTAACGTGCTGACACTCTTGACTAATTTTTGTTCTCTTCTAGTCTTACTTTGTTGGACAGCCAATTCATGCCATCTATGCCTCTGGACACCACGAAGGAGTTGTCTTCATTGTCGTCCCTGACAAAAGAACGGGTAGGCGATTCTTCAGATGCACAACATGTGACCCGCACCATCCTATTAAAAATAAATAAATCATGTATTTATCCTAAGCGTGCCAGCACTTGTCACTCACCAGTTTTTGTGACGTTTGTGACCCAGCGGCATCATGACTTACCACACACACACACAAACACACACACACACACACACACACACACACACACACACACACACACACACACACACACACACGCGCGTGCGT
>NW_017805375.1:23748-61963 GCF_001891065.2 Hippocampus comes | reverse complement strand
GTGGCTCTACATCTGCCTCAGAGTGGGGATCAGCTAGCGGAGGGCCTCGAACTTTCGGCCGTGCTCCCAGACGTCAAAGCTAGTCCGGAATCCATCGCCTTTGGCAGAGGGGTGTGTGCGCTGCTTCTTGAACGACATGTTAATTCAGAGTCATATCACGCAATTTAAAAGAATTGCCAGGTGTGTCAATAACATGTCTCTGGCTTTCATTAAAATACCACCAGGATCAAGAAGTGTAAAAGACTTGTAGTATGGGGAGGCAGGAGGTGGGAAATGGCAAATATCCGCGTGGTTCACCGCGGCGGGAGTAAAATCAACTTTAGAGCGCCTGTTATCACAAGCGATTCCAAGTAAGTGCATGATGCTCCACGTTGGATCGCGGTCCGTGGGCGTGGGCGAGCAAGCGTCACTGTTGTCAAGTTTTACAAAGACGCCGGGACTAGCAATTAGCATTACAAATCCCTTTACAGCGCTCGGCTAAGGGTCACTGATACTTAAGCATCATAAAGATGCTTACAATATTTATATTCATTTTTAACAATTCAAAACTGCCCCTGTGCCTCTTAGGAACATTTCGGTGATATACTTTCGTACAATATACAAAATAACCCAAAGATCAAAAAGAATCAGTGGCTTGACAACATACTTCTTGTTATGGTGTAATGGATTTGTTTCAACGACGTTTCTGCCTCATGCAGTGCACCAGCCTTCATCCACGATTTTGTCAAAATACCCTAAGAATCACGACTTTTACTCCACTTGTTACACCGCTGCTTAGTCTCATGCAAGTGACATTGTATTCCCCTCAACCATTCAATTGCATCATCACTGGTCATCCGCGAAATACTGTGTTTGGTGTGAGTGCAGGTTCCTCCTGTGTGCTTCCGGAGAGTGTGTTAAAGTGTACAGCACGACCACAGAGGAGTGTGTTCATGAGCTGCGGGGACACACCGACCTGGTCACGGGTGTGCTGCTCAAGCCCTCCAACCACCTGCAGGTATATTCAGCTGTGACATATTAATATAGTTCAGGTATCTCTCATTAATGAATTACCTCTCAGTTAATGGTTGATGGTCGATTATTAATTTCTTTTTTTTTTTTAGTGCAAGTTGAAACTTTTAAAATCTACGAATATGTGAAAAGAACCATTTCCATTGGATATGTGGATGACATTAAAGCAGAAAAGCTACTTTAAAAAGGATGAACTTTTCCGCAACATAGCAGGAGACTTGAGGTGTTTGTACACCGTATTGTTTATTATTCGTTACAGTTTTGTAACCGTGCTGTTGTTGCAGGTCTATTCTTGCTCTACAGATGGCACTGTCAAGCTTTGGGACTTTGCAGATGGTATCCTCATGAAGGTGATTTATTTATTTTTTTGTTAGTTTGTTTTGTCCATTTATTTGATGCGCACATTTAGACAAACTGGAAAACCCATGACCAAAATGGAACCAGAAGTCGTCTCTTTGGGCCATGAGGAAAATAATAGCCCCTGAAACCAGTTTCAGCCATCAACATGAAATTGGGCTGCCATGTCTACAACAGGATGCACAAAAAGTCCCATGGACACATTGGCCAACATTGAAGAGCAGTCAGTGGCCAAAATTGAAGAGCAGTCAGTCGTGGTTGGTTGAAGCAGCCATTTTGGGGGATACCATCAGCAGTGCTTACTGGAAAGCTTTGGAAACAATTAAGCCCCATCAACAGTTTTACAGATTGACACAAAATTGGGTGTACTGTATACAAAGAAGTCTGATCGACCCATGACCAGAATTGAAGCTAACGTGCTGACACTCTTGACTAATTTTTGTTCTCTTCTAGTCTTACTTTGTTGGACAGCCAATTCATGCCATCTATGCCTCTGGACACCACGAAGGAGTTGTCTTCATTGTCGTCCCTGACAAAAGAACGGGTAGGCGATTCTTCAGATGCACAACATGTGACCCGCACCATCCTATTAAAAATAAATAAATCATGTATTTATCCTAAGCGTGCCAGCACTTGTCACTCACCAGTTTTTGTGACGTTTGTGACCCAGCGGCATCATGACTTACCACACACACACACAAACACACACACACACACACACACACACACACACACACACACACACACACACACACACACACACCTACTTTTCAGATACTGTATGGAGCTGTCAAATCCGAGTAGCGTTCATTTAAGCGTACAGTCAGGACATTTCAGTTGTTTCTTTTCTAATTACCACTAAGAACCACTAGGGTGTGCCAGAGACAAATCAAAGCTGAGGTCGCGAGTGGTATGAATGTATGTGTATGTGTGTGTTTCTTTGTAGAGCTGTTCCAGCTAGTGGCTCTACATCTGCCTCAGAGTGGGGATCAGCTAGCGGAGGGCCTCGAACTTTCGGCCGTGCTCCCAGACGTCAAAGCTAGTCCGGAATCCATCGCCTTTGGCAGAGGGGTGTGTGCGCTGCTTCTTGAACGACATGTTAATTCAGAGTCATATCACGCAATTTAAAAGAATTGCCAGGTGTGTCAATAACATGTCTCTGGCTTTCATTAAAATACCACCAGGATCAAGAAGTGTAAAAGACTTGTAGTATGGGGAGGCAGGAGGTGGGAAATGAACCATTTGATTAGACTTACTAAACCAAGTAAATGCCAAAAAAACTAAAACCAAAACAACTTAGTGCAAAACTTTGGTGTGTCCAAACTGTTGAGCGGTGAATTTTGGCACAATTGCATACCACCAGAAAGCGATAGCAGATGTGCCAAATAGCATGTGATCTCCGACTCGCAGCCAGCCTTGTGATCATCAAAATTGGTGAAGAAAGATTGAAGCATATGGATGGCCGTATTTTGCTTTGGGGCTTTTTTCTTTTTCCTTCAGTATCGGCACAAAATCTGATAGGTAGCACACATGCAAACAACTATTTGGTACATTTAAACATGTACGTGTAGACTTTTTTTTAATTATTATTTTTTTTAAATGCCGGTATATATCCTCCGTATGATCCATCGACCAAAACATTTCGTTGTCACAGGGGGAGTACATTGCTTCAGTCAAGGGTTTGTGTTTGGTGGTCTTTTTCTTCAGGAAGCAGAAGACATTCAGGTGAGTTCCTTTTCCTGACTGTGTCATGATGAACACCTCTTTGGGGTGTCCACTGTCTGACTGTCTTTGCTGAATTGTCAAAAGCTTTTACCTGAAGCAAAACAGCGGAAACGGACGCAAAAACACATTCACGTGCATCGCCTGTCACCCGAAGGATGACGTCATTTCCACCGGACACGAGGATGGAAAGATTCGCTTGTGGTGAGTCGCTTATGATGGTAGAGATGGAAGGTTGACATTGGTGTACAGATAGCATAATCATTCTTTTATTTCTGATTTTTTCTTATTGCGTTGATCCTCCAGGAGAAACTTCAACCACAAGAAGGAGTACACATATTTGACACTACATTGGCACCACAATGCTGTCAGCTCGCTGTGCTTCACTCCGGAAGGTACGCCGCACGACTGGTTTACTGGTTTACTCAGCTGGCTGCCCACGGGCCCCATGCGAAAACACTCGGAAGTGGCCCTTTTGATTCATTTTCACAAGTAAAAATACTGCTCCGTACTATGTGCGTGGGCCTAATAATTTTTTGGGCAGATTTGAAATGACATGTGGGACAAATATGGCATGTGAATAATAGTCAGATTTGGAGCAAGTTGATTCCTGTGATAAAATGAGTTCTTGGGTTTATTGTTCCTCTGCCCTGCAGCAGGTTCTGCCGTCTTTGATCATTTTTATGCACGAGAGGCCTTTGCACTGTAAAAAAAAGAGAGTATTTGTTCAAACCAGTTGTTGAAGGCAGGATCTTTTTATTCTGGGATTGATGCATGATACTATAATGTACCTAGGTTCATTAAAAAAATGATTATGTACGTATTTTTTCCATATTTAAAATGGCATTTTTGTCATACATCAAGTTAGAAAACGTGTGCTCCTACGTGACCCCTCAGTAGCGCTGCTGAAAAATTGTTTAATTTATTCTAATTTTCATGACCAGGTACCAACCTACTGAGTGGTGGTGTGGAGTCTGTGCTCGTCCAGTGGAAATACGGTCAGGAGAGCCAGCGGGACTTTCTTCCCCGACTCGGAGCCACAATCACACATGTCACCGTCTCGCCCGATGGCGCGCTGTTCTGCACCTCACACGCAGATAACAGTAAGATATATTTTGGGTTTGGTCTTTTCAGCCTTACTCAAAGCGCTCTCACTGTGTTTGCGGGTCAAATTCGCCCGTTTAAAAGTCTGGGAAATATAGTTCAGAAAATGTGTTGAAATGTTTTTTTCTTTTGCTGACTTTTCTTGTTAAAACACATTTTTGAATGAGCAAACACCCAAAAATATTGAATGTGCGGAAAGCAATTTTGCACGATGGGGAATTCGTGATACCTTTTATCCCATTGTGTAATGAGTGGAAAAGACTGTAAGCCGCCGTTAACCGTGTGACTTTCCCCTTTTCTAGAAATCACAATTATCAAGAGCTGCGTCAAAGTGTCTGCCGTCATTCAGGGCCTCGTCAAAGGTGAGTAACAAACTCCAGTCAAGAACAGCTTGCTGGAATCTGCGCGGGTTGGTCATTCATGCAAACGTAGTTGTAGCTCCAAGTTTGACAATAGAGCACAGTTCTCTTTGAGATCGATTCGATTTGGCTTCACGCTGCGGCGTGCGGCTCCTTGCACGCGGCCAATCAACCGACTTTGACATTGCGCGTGGTTTGCGGTTCCGTGCGCAGGAGAAAGCGTCACCACAGACTTGATGGTGGACCCTCGCAGCAAAGCTCTTGTCCTGAATGGGAAGCCAGGCCACTTGCAGTTTTACTCCCTTCAAAGAGATAAGCTGCTTTTCAACGTAAGAACTTTCAACATTTGCTCCGTGGCTCCCGTCGCAATTTGGCTGCTGTTGTGATGTCGGATGCCTTTCCTTCCCGTTAGTTGGATATTGTGCAGCAAGAGTACATCCACGAGCTGGGATTGCAGCAGGTTGAAGTGGTGAAGGCGGCTTTCGACTCCTCTGGAGAGCGGCTGGCGACGGTCGAAGAGAGGAAACCCAAGGCGGCCGAGTTGGAGCTTAGTTTGAAACTCTGGACATTTGACCAACAAACGCAAAGGTAAGCCAGTCACGCATGGGTTTGGCCTCTGTTGCCTTGTGGGTCAAATGGACCCTGCTGTTAACATCGGTTTCTCAGGAACGGCGATAATATGCCTGGGTCGATATGACCCAGAAGTATGTTGAATGATGCAGAACTGTCAGAAATTGGGGGGGCATTCATGAGTGCGTTATTGCTCGCTGAACTTAGCTAGGAGGAAATTGTGCTTTTTGTCGTACAAATTTGTCAAACTAAAAAGTTTATCTCCACTTTCAACTTAAAATAACGTCAGCGTTGAATACATCTTTTGCAAGTAAGTGAACACTCTGTTTGGGACAAGTTCGCACGCCAATGAACCGTTATCATTGTACAGGTTGATTTAATTTATTGATTAAGACAAACAGAATAAGTAGGTTCGAATTGATAAAACACTTTTAACTGTGTTTCCATTGGGAGCCTGGGTCAATTTGACCCGACAGTCACACAAGGGGTTTAAAAAGGTGCCGTCGAAATGTTCCTTAATTCCCTTCTCATCTCCAGTTTTGTGCTGGACACAACCATCTCAGCCCCCCACGAGGGTGGGATTACGGCCATGTGCTTCGCTCCCGCCGCCGTGGACCACCGCACCGCCACGCTGGTGTCTGCCAGTAAAGATGGACACTTCAAAGCCTGGCAGCAGACAGTGTCCCCCACCCAGACGGGAGGTGAGATGGCCACTCCACTGCACGTTAGCTGGACTTAAAAAAAAGAAAAAAAGCACACTCATGTTTTGTTGGGACAGTAAAGATGGACACTTCAAAGCCTGGCAGCAGACGGTGTCCCCCACCCAGACGGGAGGTGAGATGGCCGCTCCACTGCACGTTAGCTGGACTTAAAAAAAAAAGCACACGTTTTGTTGGGCGGAGTGGGGTGGGGGGATAACAGCGTCGTGACTGCACTGTTGACACACGACAAAAAAAAAATCTTTGCAAAAAAAAAAAATTCCTTTGCCTATTTATTTGTATTTCATCCCTCCTTATCTTCCACCCCGTTTGTTGCGACTATTAAAATGGGTCAATTTGACCCGCATCATACCACTGGGGGGTAAAAATATTCTAAATAATTGCAAAGCCTCTTTTGGGGGGGGGGGCAATCCCGAGACACATTGTTGATGTCAGTCATTTTTAATTTTTCAATCTTAAGAATCGGTCAATTTGACCAGGCACATAAAAAGAGGGTGGCCAAAATGCGACTAAACGACGAAAGTGTTTTGTCTCCAATTTTTTAATGACAAGAATGTTCATTATCATTCACAGCAAATTGCTTCATACTAGTGTAATCCATTGATGGTGATGTTGTCTCTCTTGCTTTCTTCTCACGATGGCACTGACTGGCGTAGATGAGGGTCCGTCGTGGGAGTGCGACTTCGTGGGCTCTTACCACAGCCTGGCGCCTCAGTGCTGCTGCTTCTCAGCCGACGGCTCTCTCCTCGCCATCGGCTTCCAGGAGGTTGTGACTTTGTGGAGCCCGGCCACTTGGGAGCTCCTAACCACGTTGTCTCAGCCGCCGGGTGATATCAGGTCAGATTTTTAAAAAAAAATAACAACAATAGATACATCATTTTAGTGGTTATGTTGCTTAGTTAATCGAGGAATCACTATCCAACAACAATAGATACATCATTTTAGTGGTTATGTTGGTAGTTCATCGAGGAATCGCTATCTGAATGAATTTCAGCGACTTGCGCTTTCATCACTTAACAGTGATTCGTTGTGGGAATTGTGCCCTGGATTGTTGCTTTGCCAGCAGTGGTGTCACGGCAACCAAAGGAGCTTTTGGGACATCACTGTGCTCGGTCGTAAAAAGGTTCCTGTTGTACCGATTCAGCCGACAAAATGTTCATTTCTATTCGCTTTTGAACGAGGACGTGCCAAGTGTTGCTGAAATTTTTTCCCCACACCTGAAGCTGAACATTCACACCGCAAGTGTTGGCGAAGTTGTTGATGCCGAGTTCCAGAGCAGCCCCACGGATAGACTTTGCTTGGCGTTGCACAAACGCCCGCCACAAATGTTTTCATCCGTAAAAGATCTTCAGTTGCATGTTTGACAAGAGTAGATCCTTTTTGGGGAAAGTTGCCGCGGATAGCGTAAATCGTACCAACCTTCTTGTCTTGCCAGGTTACAATTTTGCTGCATTGCACCAATGTCACTTGGCGAGGCCTGAGAAAGGGAATGCTTGAGAAAACTGTAAAACCGAAGCTGTCAAATTCTGACGGCCTCATATCTGTCCTAATGATACCTGAAAAGAGTGAGAAGTGACCTTTGGGACGACACATGTTGATTTGAGTTGCTTAATAATGCAGTAATGAGATATGAGGAGTGTTTATCACGAGTTCTTTTTCTTTCCCGTTTGGATGACACATCATCTAACCAGCAATCAAATCAACACCGTCATGATGAAACCAAAACTTTTGAAAAAGTTTCTCTCTCTTTATTTATATATATAATATATGAAAGTTACTGTAATTTGGGAGCCGCCAAGGATTTATTTCTTGAAGTAAGGGATTTGGGAGGGGGTGAGAGGGGGGTGCTTTGAGCTGTTGTGACAGCTGCCAGCAGCGCCGTCTTGTATAATCACCGCCTGCCTATGGATGTGTTGAGCCGGCTGAATTGCTTGACCTCAGAGCACAACTATCTCCTGACTCATTGTGAAACCCTCAAATATTGAATAATGCTGAGCTCAGCTGCTGCTGATCGAGGATGTGGGGTACACACCTACCAATTGTGTGTGTGTGTGTGTGTGTGTGTGTGTGTGTGTGTGTGTGTGTGTGTGTGTGAGAGAGAGAGAAAGACAGCCGCCCACGCGATGTCTGTGAGAGCTTGAAGTCGGTCATTCGGCAATCACGTGTTTTGGCGTGGGCAACAGAGGCTCCTCACCAAAATCAACAGGTCATGTGTTCGCACAGCCGACTGACAGGGGCACCTCACCATATGCAAATACAAGTGCCTTGCTCACCCACCTCAAAAGGCATCCGCGGAAAAAAAAAAAAATCCAGCTGATGACCATCCTACATCCTTACATTAGCCGTCAATTAAAAAATTCACCAAACACCCTTCGGCAACAGAGACAAGACCGAGAAGATTCTGGAGCTTCTTCACCACGATTAAAGTGGCCCGCTTTTGAGAGGAGCTTGAGTTATTTTATTTTAATATGTGGCATCCGATCGTTGATCTTTGTGGGTGTTCAAGGCTGGCTTGCGTGTATTCATTGAAAGTCTTCACAAGGGTGGGGGGGAACTAATCCTGTAAAATATGCGTGCAGCTAGCTCTGGAATTTTTAGTCACACGCAAAAAAAAAAAACAAACCCTAAAGGAACTTTTTTTTTTTTTTTTTCTCTATCAGGAATCTTTGTTTTGGACGACTAAGCTGCTCCAAATACTTGATGGGAACGACGGTGAAGAACCTGCTCTGCTGTTGGAATCTCCTCACTTGCTCGCGTAAAGCTCTTCTTATGTCAAAACACATACGGCATACATCCTATTTGCAGCTCATGGCGTACGCTTGGTCTGTCTCTTGTCCTGTTTTTGGTAGTGGAGTGGAGCACCTCCATGGACGTCAGCTTGCTGTTGTCTGACCCACTGTCTGAGAACATGGCGGCCTTTTGCACTCTAGATGGGTGTACCGACTGTAAGTTTTTGTACTGTTAAGTGGAGCACATTTGAGATTTGTTCACCCTCCTGCTCCGGCCCATTGCCTGTTTAAGCATCAAAAAGTCAAGTTGACGACTTTTTTCACTCGGCTTCACAGTCCCACGGTTCATAGTAAGCAATGATATTCCCTGGAAAAAGTAATGGGAAAACCCGTCGTGTTCTCAATTTAGCAGGTCAATTTGACCCCCAACACAACAACAGGTTTAAAAATGGGAAATTATTTAATCATGAATTTGGATTCGAAAAGAAGTGTTTTTAGTTTTTAAAACAAAAAAATTCTGAGATGTTGAAACTTTACAATGGGTCAGTTCGATCGGCATTATAACCGGAGGCTAAGATAGGAGCATCGTTCCCAGTCCGATAAATGTAATCGTTTTCCTCCTTCTGCTCAGTGTTTGTGTTTAAGCCCTGCGAGCCGCGGCCGCTGTTTTGCCAAAAGGCCGTGTGTCCGGGGACGGTGACCCGGGCTGTCTTCTCCCCGAGGGACTCCTTGCAGGAAAGCTGCGACGAGAGCTGCCAGTGGCTCAACCGATCTCAGCTGTACTTCCTTAGCCAGCACATGGTGGGGAGGGAGGCACCTTTCGAATAATGTGTTTGTTTCTCTTTTGCGTGAGGTTGTAACTCACCGGAGGTGACGTGGGCTCTTCCTTTGCAGGACCTTATGACGTTTATCACTCAGGCGGAGGAGAAGCAACTAATGGCTTCCAATAAACAGGTACCGTGTATGACGTTTTACGACCGTGGCAACATCATTGTCAACATCGATGTCCCTTTGGCCTCTCTTGGATTTCGCTGCGTTTTATGACAGTACAGCAGTGCAGGAACTCTTTCGATTTTGTTGTTTAGTTGCAACAGAAACATTCATTGGTGGGTCATTGTGACGTGCTGCCTGTTCAAACCTGACAAAATGTATACCTTTTACATGGAAATAAAATGACAAAAATCATTAAAATAAATAAATAAAAATAACATTCGACCTGCAGCAAAATATGCGCGTTACCTTCTTCGTCTGGTTGTTTTCCCCGATATTAATTTAAAAAAAGATGTTATAGTAAATCTTAATGACCAAAATGGTCATTTTTGCCCAATTATTTTTACATTTATTTGAAAAGAGGGATTGGTAACAAAAAGGCTTGCAATATCGGTGGGCTTTTGAAAGTATAGACAATTTGCAATTTTGGTATTTTAACAAGAAACAAAATTGCTTTGGCGGGCCACTTAAAATGATGTGGCGGGCCACATCTGGCCCCCGGGCCTTGAATTTGACATTTTGTTTTACTCGAATGATACCTGGATGAGGGTGAATTGCAACGAATTAAAATGCCGTCAGTCCCTTCCGGCGTTGATGATTAAACATGCACCGGCTAAAACTGATCCATGAGCATTTCTCTTTTGTCTTTTCACCCTCTCGAATCGATGTATTGATCGCACGCTTCCTATCCCTGACTAGCTTGTCGTTGACGACACTGTTGCCATGACGCCGTTCCACTTGTTGCTGGGCGCACGGCGGCAAGGAGGAGGCGATCTCGACCAACCAGATCATCCCGACACCTCGGCCAGAGCGCAGCTCCCGCAGGGCTCTGCTGCCATTAAGGAGGTCGGTGTTTGGAAGAAGAATTCGAGATGGGCACCGTAACAATGCCCTTATTTTATTTGAATCTCTTTGCTTACAGCTTCTGCAGACCCCCGCCCACGTCCTCCCTGCCGCCACTTTCCTCTGCTCCATGTTTGTACAGTCACTCCTCATCTCAGTTGCTGACTCCAGGTCAGTTCACTCACTCCCAATCTAAATTGGTACTTGGACACACAAGTTTTTCCAGCGACAAATTGTCGCTTGCTTTATTAAGAAAAAAAAATACCACTAGATCATCAATGTTTGGTGATAGGACTAGCGAGTAGCCACCAGTAGTTGTTTAACTAGCAACAGTAATTTAATGTTAGCACTAGTTCATGAACGTTTTACGTTGGCCCCATCTATTAATTTGGTGTTGCTCCTAGCTAGCAACCAGTAGTTGTTTGTGTTAACTAGCAACAATAATTTAATGTTAGCAATAGTTCGTGAATGTTTTATGTTGGTCCTCTCTAGTAACTTGTTAGCACCAGATAGAACCTGGTAGATGTTAGCGCTAGCTACTAACTGGTTTTGAGCAATAATTATTAACTGGCAGTCGTTATCGATACTACTTTTGCTTATTCCTACTTTGTTGGATGTTAGCACAAGCTAGTAAATTTTTCATTCAGGCCATACAGTATATATTTTGAATGCATTTTAGTCATCTCTTTTTCTCTAAACACATTTAAACTTATTAAAACAATCCCAAACTTAGTAAAACAGACTTTTTTAAATGTTGGGGGGTGGGGGGGGGGGGGGGGGGCTCAAGGTTGTTTCCATTTGTTGTTGCTCATATTTTGCACAAGCAGACAAAACAACTTCTCCAATTTTTCTCCAATGGGTCACATTGATGGTAAAAAATGGCAGAGTCACGCTGAAGCCCTTTCCTTTGTTTTCATGGCCTTTAGTAAAACCAAACACATAGAGGAGGAAATGGAGAGTGAGAAAGAGGAAGAGGACTCCTTCGACGAGGAGGAGGACGAGAAAACCGGCGTCGTTCGGGCCAAGTGGGCGTCGATGGAAGCAGGAGAGGCGGCCGAGGCCGCTGCGCCGGCGATGACCCGAACGCAAGCCAGAGAACTGAGGCGAGTGAAAAAAATGGAGCGCGGCTGGCTGAGTGGCCTCCTGGACTGCTGAGCAAAAACTGAAAGACAAGTTACGGAATTGCAATTTATTTTGGTCTATTTTACAATAAATGTATCAACCCTCATCTCGCAGGCTGAATTAACCCCAAACAACGTTTGACCACAATAGCCCCAGTCACCAGTTGGACCAATCAAAATGGAATTAGGTGGACACGTTTATCATACCAGGACACGTGAGAAAGTATCGCAGAGCGCGGGCCGATAAATTGAAGTCGGCCATTTTAGTTGAACGCCGACATTTAGCGTGAATTGGGGGCCTTATTCTTTGATGAATTACTGCTTGTATCCCAATTTTCAGTAAAATGCTTCCCTTTGTGTTCTGTGACACCACAACACAATAATACTCTCAATCGCATCATTCCTTTCCTTCATTGAACAACACGCTTTGAGGTAGCACACGCCTCTTTAAACAGTATTTCTTGGTATTTCGAAGGGTCAATGTCTACAGACAATGAGGCAAGATAAACACGGCAGATAAGTCCTCCTTCAAGTGGACCGCTTCGTTCTTTGCAAACAATTTAGGGGCTTGTGAGAACCCGTGATGTATGAGCATGTTTGGATGAACTCGCCACGTTTCGTTGCAGTGAAGGGGGCCTCCAAAAAGACAGTAAAACTTGATCGTGACATCACGAGTCTTCCCGGAACCGATACTGCGGCTGATTAGACCGCACCAAATAAAACCTTGCTCAGTCAGGCCCAAAGGTGAATGAGTCTACAGTACAGGCATACAAAGTCCTTCGTGGATTGAAAGAAAAGTGGGGGGGGGGGGGGGGGGTGAAGGGTCCCGGAGAGCAAGTTCACAGTCAATTAACAGCTGTGTGCCGTCAGGAGCTACAACTTGACCCACTTTCGCCGCTTGACACTGAAGCATACAAAATCTTGACATTGTTAGTAATCTTTTAGATTATGTGGAGGATGTTTTTGGTCTTCTTGCTAGCCACAAGCACCTGCCAAGGAGGGAAATGAAAACTGCTGATGAAAGTGAAGTCTTATCTAACTCTTGCTACAAAACGTGATCTTATGAAACTGCAGACTCAGGACTTTGGGATTTGTTAACGGAAGACAAATACTTTGCTGCTGAAATCTTCATCTTTGTTCCAAGCTGCTTGGTCATGCAAAGAGATCTTTTCTGTGCCTTTTCATGCTGTGTAACGGGAGAGTTTTGTGGGCGGGCAAGGAAATTAACTTTTTTACGTTTGCTGTTTTTATAGAAACGGATTTTTATTGGAAATGCAGGATGAGGTTTGAGTGTGGGCAGGGACAGAGCAGGAGCAATAAGCCAGGCAGTGCTACCGTTCTTTAAAAATAAATGTTGCTGGATATGTACACAAAATAGGGACAAAAGTGAATTGGATGTGTATTAAGCCTCCTGTGATGCGTTTTTTTTTCCCTTTTTTTTATGGTTCAACCTGCTTCATCTTGTAATGAAAAACAAAAAGTCCAAAGTCATTAAAATCATCTTGAGAAATTGTACTTGGATTTTAACGGAAGGACACAACGTCCCTTTTTAACTTTGACTTCAATGTGAAACGAACGAGGCTCAATCATAGGCCAGTTTACGTTCAAAAGTGCATTACCCACATATTCACGTGTGTGGTTAATGATTAAATATATTTGATAAATTCAAATTTCAA
This sequence comes from Hippocampus comes, assembly GCF_001891065.2. NCBI lineage: Eukaryota > Metazoa > Chordata > Actinopteri > Syngnathiformes > Syngnathidae > Hippocampus > Hippocampus comes. The sequence continues at coordinate 48,762 of NW_017805375.1, read as the reverse complement.
GATACCAATAGCCGTGACTTCATTTCAATGTCACCTGTGGTCCACCGGTGGCAATGTAGAAAACGTTTTTGAACACGGTGACATTGGTCAAAAGGTCCGCGAATGGGAGGCGGGCACTTTGTCTTCAATTGCCGATGTTAGTCATCGTACGCAGTGCGACGTGGCGAATGACTGAAGAATTATAACGCTTATCTTGATGCTCTAGATGCTCACTTTACGATTGAGGAAGATAGTCGATTGTTACATTAAATGACAAACTAATCCTTTATGAGGTCATGTTTCTCAGGTTTACTGTAGTCATTACGTATCAGAAGGTTGAAAAACGGTTAAGGAAGGAGCAGTACGGTGTCTCTTGTTATACGGACTGTGAAGTAAAAATCAAGAAATATATTGGAAAAAAAAATTGACGCCGGCTTCCCCAATTGATGCCATTGATAGGCAGAAAAAAAAGAAGCATCTCGCTGTCTCAATTCTGACTTTGAACCAAAATGGCCAACTTCCTGTTTAAATTCAGGTATTGGTCCGAAAGCATTTTTCTGTGTTCTGTCACAACGAACATGTCCACCAAATTCCGCATCAGTTGGCGAAGCTGCTGACTGGGGCATTTTCATGACTCGTGCTTCAAGTAGTTTAGTCTAATAACATCTACTAGTCCCAATCTAACTCTTATACTCTTCGAGGAACTGGTGGCGGTAGTGTAGTTGCATTTTTTTTGGGGGGGGGGTTGTCCTTGAGACCTTTTTTTGTGTCCTGTTATGATCGACACATCCAACCAATTTCATGCTAAATGCTATGCATGGCTGATTTTTGTATTTTTTTTTCAACTTTTTAGCTGCATTAAATGCAGTCATGTGAAACGCCCTATTACCAGTGACATCAAAAATCCATGTTTCCCCTCCCAGACAGAAACTCTTAAGCCACTCGTAAGTCTTTTCACCAGGAAAACTTTGAACAAAAGGGATTCTGTGGCAGGAGGAATGTGCAAGCCAGACTGTGCAGCCAAGAATACTCAACACACCCGATAGAACTGAAGGTCCTTTATTTTAGATGCCTCTTCCATTACAAACGGTTTCCTCAATTCATGGAGTGAAAAAAAAAAAAAACAACGCAAATTTCCTGTTATGATCGACACATCCAACCAATTTCATGCTAAATGCTATGCATGGCTGATTTTTGTATTTTTTTTTCAACTTTTTAGCTGCATTAAATGCAGTCATGTGAAACGCCCTATTACCAGTGACATCAAAAATCCATGTTTCCCCTCCCAGACAGAAACTCTTAAGCCACTCGTAAGTCTTTTCACCAGGAAAACTTTGAACAAAAGGGATTCTGTGGCAGGAGGAATGTGCAAGCCAGACTGTGCAGCCAAGAATACTCAACACACCCGATAGAACTGAAGGTCCTTTATTTTAGATGCCTCTTTCCATGACAAACGGTTTCCTCAATTCATGGAGTGAAAAAAAAAAAAAAACAACGCAATTTCTCTGATTCGATGAAACACACACTACGTATACAGTGTCAGATTCATGCATATAAGTGAGATCAAAATAAACAATTTGACAACAGGGATTATAAAAAACATTCAAAACCGCAATGGCACTTTTGAAACCATTTTTTTCTCTACTGGAAAGATGGATTCCGGCTGACGTTAAGCGTTATCGACACAGAAAAGATATTGATGGCCTTTCGTAATGATCGTAAAGAGCTTAGAAATCAAAGTCTGGTAAGGAACTGGAAAAACAGCTGCATCCTTAAGGCAAGTTTGCCTTTGGTTGCACAACTTGGACACTCCCTACAAAAAAATTGGCCATGCATTCTACTGCATCTGGTGTGTCTCCCTCCCACAAAGAAACCATGGGTGGCCAACCACCTGGTGTTAAGTAGCCGTCGAGGACATACGGTGGACTCAGTCACAAAGTGGTTTTTTGCCTTGCTGAGATGCTGTTGCCATTTCCCCAATCAAGCTGTCAAATGACTATCCGTAAAACAGCGCAGACATGTTTTGAGGTACCCGCCCGTTCTAAAAACTGCAGCTCTTGCATCCTTCAAGCCACATTTGGGGAGAGCCAAGCCAAACATGGCCTACATTCAGACCTCCTACCTCACAGGGACCGTTACCGAACATAGTTCTGCACTTTTTTCCAGCCACACCGTAAACCCATGGACTTGTGCAAAAAAAAAAAAAAAAAAAAAAACAAATGTCCGATCAGACAATAGGTGTAATGACTGAGGTCAGTCATGTAAAGTGCTGGCATAACAACAATCACGGATGGGCCAGTGAGAAAAGAAGAGTCCACCGAGAAGAACTGCAACATATCACAAATGGAGGTGGATTCAAAGAACAACAAGTAAACAGAAATGACAATTCCAGTAGCCTTCGTAAATATATCCACTATTTTTGTTTTCTTGTCACCTGGTGCAAAAGTGGCTATTCGGAATGCTTCCCTCTCTTCTTCCTTTCACACCACACGTATGAACCTGGACTTTGGTAACTGAGAGCTATTGATGCAGCTGGATAGGTTTTTATTTCTCCCCGCCCAAGTATAATATTGCTGACACATTTTCCTGAATAAATACCGTCCTTTGCGTAACGCTTTAATCACGTTAAAAAAAAGACTTGAGATCCAGGTGTTGCTGTTGTTTGGTTAAAGTAATAAAAATATATATACATATCCCAACCTGTGTCAGCTAACACAGGACGACAATGAAGACACTTGAAGCACCAATGACATCACTGCAATGTTGAACGCGTTAACCCTCCTGTTAGGTTTTGTTCTTGGGCCAATGCAACCTACTTTGTCTAATCATTAAAAAAAAAAAATATAGTATTTAAGTATTTTTTAAAAGTCCGAAGCCAAATTTAATTAGAATTTCCCATATCCATTAGAAGTATTTTCCCACTGTTTCTAGTCCATTAAATGCCTTTTTTTTTTCTTCCACTAACTCGACCCTCGTGCTATTTTGAAGGTCGCGTTGACCCATGCAAACCACGCCCCCATCTTTTTTTTTTTTTTTTCTCTCTCTCAAATATGCAGCGAGTCCCATTGACCCATTTTGGGTTTATCCAAGACACGACCATAACAGGAGGGATAAGAGAAACCTCTGCTTTGCCTGAACTTCAACTTTGGATTGGTACACATTGCAAAATGCTTCCATCGCAAGGTTTCGCACTCGACTGGCTACATGTGAAGACGTTAGTAACGCTGAAGTAGGCTGTAAGAGACGCTTGCTGTGTATGGATACCAAGCTAGATGGACATGCCAGGGATGGCCTGTGCGAAAGGCAGTTTAGACCACATTGGGAGGCGAGGGGCTGCCCTCCGCCTCGACCTTTTGCTCGGGCGAGCAGCAGAGGAACAGACGATGGCCGAGACTCTTGAAGGCGAAGTAAAAGTACATGACGTGGCCCGCCGCCACGAACGACACCGAGATAATGACCAGCAAGCCGAAGGCCTCCGGATTGGGCGCCAGGATCACCATGATGAAGTGCAGCAGGTCCAAGAGGTAATTCATGGAGTTCTGGACGCCGTTGATCACGCCTCGCTCCGACTCGATCACGTTCTCCTGGATCAGCTGAGTCACCGTCAGGTCAAAGGACCACAAGCCTGGATGGCAGGAAAAGTGGGTTGAATCCGTTTTCCCCAGTTAGGTAAAAAAAAAAAAAAAACAACTTTTGAACCTTGATACAGTCAAAATGAGATGAACCACTATGACTCACCGACTCTCGCAGCAATGACGCCAGCAAACAGCAAGCTAACAGACATGTAGGACTGTGGGCCGGGGAGATCTTCAGCCGGCGCGCTGGTGGCGGTCAAAAAAAAAAACTTTTGAACCTCGATACAGTCAAAACGAGATGAACCACTGTGACTCACCGACTCTCGCAGCAATGACGCCAGCAAACAGCAAGCTAACAGACATGTAGGACTGTGGGCCGGGGAGATCTTCAGCCGGCGCGCTGGTGGCGGTCACGTTCCCACCGGAAAGGACGCTCATGAGGTGCTCGGCCTCAGGTAGCGCCTTCTCCCCAACCAGGTGGGCGTAGAGGTCCTGGAAGGGTGAAACGCTGAGATCCAAGGGGCTCCCGGGAGCGAAGACGGAGAAGACGCACAGCATGAGGCAAGAGAGCTGCGCCACGCCCGAGATGAAGCCGGTCCGGATCAGGCCGCACTTCTTTCGGACCCACGTGAAGGCGACCGTTCCGCAGATGCCCGACACGGCCGAGGCGCCCATCAGGAGGCTGAGGATGGAGCCGTTGAGGCCCTGCGTGTAGGCGTAGCCGGTCGTGATGCAGTCGAATCCCAGCACGGTCATGTAGAGGAAGGCCAGGGACATGCCGGCGAAGAAGATGCTCTGGTTGTAGTACGCCTTCCAGCCGGCCTTGAAGGTGCGCAGGGGTTCGGTCACCTGGTAGCAGCACCCTCGCTCTTTGGGGGGCTCGGTCTTGACCGCCGGTACGATTGCGTTCATGAGGGGTTGAGAGGACTCCTCTGGACTTTGGCCTGTCTCGGATTCTGCAAAACAGAACGGCGGATTACCACGGGTGAATGCAACCACAAGTGGACCTCAATTCACCCGTGGAATTCAGTGGTCCTCGGTGTCTTTCAAGGTGCCTTGACATGTCGGGGTCGACTACGTCATCACCAAAGTCACCGAAAAGCTCCCATGTTGCGGACCGAGATGAGCTTCAGGGTAGAGGACAGTGCCTCTCGCCCAACCCATCGTTGAGTTAGCATTAGCGGTGGCCGCTAGCCACAGTTTTGCTGACTCCGGTCAGATGACATTCACCGGAAAAAGTACCAGTAGTCACGTGACACCCCGTTGAAGGTGTCTTACTGAAGACCGAGGCCGATGTGATATCTGAGTTGGAGACTAACTCTGGGGCATGTGGAATGGACACGTCGTGGTTCTGCCATTTCAAAGGGGACGCCGCTTCATGTCTCGGGTTGTCGCGAGCTTTGGCTTCGCGCGGTTTCGCGCACGCTTAGTCACAGGCGGGCTGGAGGCTCTCCCAGCTCATTTCTAGTTCGCCTTCAGTTCATCTAAAGTGACTTTCCGTGAGAGAAGGGCACATTATAGACAAACTATTCAAACCAATGGAGACTGAACAGGTGCTTATGAGGGAAGATGCCCCACATGACTGTTCAACTGTCGCTGTCCAAACCGTTGTTCGTTAGATACCTTTCACAAGGCTGAGTTGTTTGAGCTCCTGCTCGTGCTGCTCCTTCTGCCCGGCTTTGACCGCCAGAGCCGGCGTCTTCTGGTAGACCTTCCACAGCAGCATGTACTCCAGTAACATGGACAACAGGTTCCAGCCCGAGATGAAGCCGCAGCCGATGAAGTGCGAGCCGAAGGCCATGATCTGGCCCACGACCATGGGGGCCAGGATGTTGGTCAGCTGATCGATAATCCGCACCGTCGCGTTCATATCTGGCGCAGGAGTGAAACGTTTATTGTCGCTGGTTTCGAAACGATGCGGTTTGATGACAAACGCGGGTTACGAGTCCCCATATCAAATGTGAAATGGGAGAACGAGTCCAAACGGAGGGTCGAAGTCCGACGCGGACGTGATAAAGGATCACGTGAAGTCCACATTTACGGGCGCAAACACTGACCTGCCAACTTGCTGCTGTCCTGGCCTGCCACCACCACCACCCAGTCCCTCTGGATGGTGATGGACATCGCCGTGCTGGCCAGGTTGGCCACGTTGGCAATGCTGATCACCAGAATGTAGCAGGTGGTCTGGAAAATCAAGAATGAAGTCCGTCTTATCATATTGCACGAGTGGAAGAGTCACCGTCAAGTCAAGTCAACGTCTTCCAAGTTTGGCATAGCACAGAGAAGAGAGTTTTCAAGAACATTGCCACATGTGAATGACAAAAAAAAAAGACAAGTACATGAAATAAGAAGTGAATTTTGTTTTTACAGTGGGGACTTAAGATAAGGGGGCTTCCTTTGTCTCCAGTTGGTTCAAGATGCTGCTTCTCGCCTCTTGACTGCTACTCGTAAGAGGGAGCACCTAACTTCTACTCTGGCATCCCTTCACTGGCTCCCGATACATTTAAGAGTTCTTTTTAAGATCTCATTTGTTTTCAAATTTTGAGATGGCCTGGCCCCACCTTACCTCTCTGAGCTCCTCCGCCCCTCCGCACTTGCCCGGTGTCTCAGGTCTGCGAACCAGACACTATTAGAAGTACCGAGGACGAAGCGGGGGCTCCGAGGGGACCGAGCCTTTTCCATTGTTGGTTCCTCGCTTTGGAATAACCTCCCGCTGAACGTTCGGCAAGCCCCGTCGCTACCCAGCTGACTCCGCATGAGACTCGATTTTGAACGGGACTGTTTTTGTGCTTTCTACTGTCTTTGTTATTAATTTACTGTTGGTTGTTGTATGGATTATTTTTGCTCCATGTCCAGCATTTTGTATACAGCGCTGGTTGTTTTCAAGTACGGACTGAGCTAGAATGCATTCAACTGTAAATTGTAACGCTACGCACGTTCAAATGTATCAAGTTTGTTCACGGGGAAATAAAGTCCACTGAATTAATGCCCAAAAAGTGCTTAGTTGGCAGCAATTAATATTTGAACATGTGGAAGATTTTGATGTGTCGGGCGCGCGCTGGATTTGTTGATCTTGTGTCGGCTACCGCCCAACACAGCTGTTGCTGCTGTCTGGTCAGAATAGTAACAACAAAAAATGCATCAACAGGCCTGGTCACATTTCCCCGTGTGTCATATGACCCGCCTTGCAAGAACTCGTTGACTTGCACGGCCCTTCGGTCAGACCCCCTCAAGAGTCGTTAAACAAGTGTAAACAAGCCTCCGGCACTAGCGAGGCTGTCGTTTGGTTTCTGCCTTTGTTGCTTTGTTCAGGACGAGGCCTGTCATTCAAAAAAAAAAACAATGTGGCTGTACAGTTACAATGATTGAGAATTCGGATTCTATTCAGTCAGTAACCACATCTGCATGGACGAGTAAATCTGGTTACAGTCAAATGTTTCATGGTCGATTCCGCTGGCAACTTTTCAAGGGGTCAAAAATAATACGGACGTGGAAGTCCATATCAGTTAGTGAGCAGCAACCGGTGGGTCAGGTTGTTGTACTTGAGGTGAAAGGTCAAAGAAAAGCTTCCAGAGAGATCACGTAACCCAGAATTTGAGCGTCTTACCAGCAGCCATCCGTTGTAGACCTCCATGAGCTGCTCTTTGAATTGGAATACCACCATGAGGATAATCCCGCACGTCATGACGCAACTGTTCTGCACGATCAAAGACGTCTGGGCCACTGCGGGGGTGCAAAAAAAAACCCAAAAAAAAACGGACATTAAAGACAGGCGTGACCGAATACAACAGATTGTCCGTCTGGCCAAGTTCATTCTGGTGCTCTTTTCGATGGCTTTCCTGCACCCCGATCCACCCTGTTGCCTTTTGTCGCTCCCAAATGTGTTTGATGTGGTTGTTTTCGAATCAAAACAGACAGCCCTTATCGTGGACTGGTGTACTAATAGAGTAGATATAGGTCAGGAAATCATCATCGAGTTATTGTTTTATGTTTGAATGGTTTCATTGTAGCCTGCACGGATTCAAGACAAGCTGTGGTATGTGCCGGATAACGATAACCTTCTTTGTTGGAATAAATGAAAAGCATGTCGGAGGTTGTCATTTCTCCTCTCCGGCAGCCAGAATCTCACCCTTTAACCTCAGACTGTCACAATGATGTGGCAAATGTCAGACTGCCCCTTTGAGTGTTATCCGGACTGTACAAGACATAACTGATTTTCCCACCAGTTAACAAACATACACCGAGCTGACAGGAAAAGCGCGGATTTTGTGAGCCGTTGCTTGTACACATTACGATCCATTCCAAAAATGTTCCTCGCCTTTGAGTCGGGGATTCCTGTCCACCCAGTCGCCAATGATGGCACCGAGCAGCAGCACGGAGCCGGCCACCACCAGCCCGTACACGGCCGTGAGCAGCAAGCTGTTGCCGTACAGCTCCACCAGGAACACGGCCACGGCGAAGTTCCACATTCGGTCACCCTGCAAGTTGAAACCAAAGCTTGCTTTAAAGGGAGCCGATGCGGTGGAAAAGTGACTTTTGAAGGCTTGGATACAAATAGCTGAATCTCTGGAGTGGCCATTGAGTGTGAGATGAAACGACTACGTCAAACTTTTGTGAGCATCCTGTTTTCTGAAAATGTTGTCTGAGTGAGCCGTTATGAATTTTAAAAGAGACACACGTGCTTCTGGACACTTATAATGTAATAACATGTTCATTTTCAAGCGCTAGAGAGTGTGAAAATGTCAACAGACCGGCAGAGATTTATAGACATAGTGTTTTCTAATAATTGTGACAAATCCTTAACATGATAGTGTCTTCACATAAATGACTCTCATTGGTTATTATCATAATGGCATATTATAATAAAAAAATTTAAAGGTCATTTGAGCATTTTTTAAGAAGTATGTATTCGCATTAATCATGACCTGAGAAGAAGCTGTGATTTAAAAAAAAAAAAAAAAGTTGATGAGCCCGGAATGTATAAATATTGATTTTAGGTAAATATTGATTTTTGGCAAGAGACAAAGGATTGGTTGCTTAGTAATCTCTGGGACTAAAAACTCCTCACACTCACATTTCCGCGAAAGGACAATTATTTTACAATGAGACTTATGTGCCCGTTTGTGTAATATCGGGGTCGAGAATTCAATTCCGCAACCTATTAACTGTGAGGCAGACGTAAGAACCACTCAAACAAGAAGCCAACATTCCAAACAATATCCAATGCAATGCAATGGGTTTACTCACCCAAGTGGACAGTGCATGTCCCAAATAGATTAGGAATTTTGATGAAGTGAAGAAATCTTGAATGGATTCTGCAAGGGGGAGGGAAAAATATTACACGCGTGGAATTCATCGCAAAAAAATAAAAATAAACGAGGTCCAGGGGGATAATACAACAACAACAATAGAGTCGTTGAACACATACCACAGCATGTCCTATTGGCTCGGGAATTTTCCATGTTTAAAAATCGGTTGAGAAGGAAAGCTCAGAAACCTTTTTTTTTCCGGCGTTACTGAGCTCGGCAACAATAAGACCACCAAGAAGGGGCGACAAAAAAAATGCAGGCGACGTCTCTCGCTCTCCTTTTCCTCCTCCCCAAACTTAGCTATCACTGTAGCTGAAGTCGGAGAGAAATGCTTCAATTAAGCGGCGAGCGACGTGCAAAAAGCAGCCGAAAGCTGTTCGTGTTTTGGCGTTGTTTTCTCCCAAACGTCACTGTGCTGTGAGCGTCTCTCTGACGATGGTGCTGCGGCTGCAACTGCCGCTGTGTTTACGTCCAGCTCTGATTTAAGTCGCCTCCACCCCCTCACTTGACTCCGCCCCTCCTTGACCGCTGTCACGTGACCTTCTCGAGAGTCATGTGATGCTGTCTTGACGCTGCTCCACTCCTGGAGTGAATAACCGAGTTTATTCTTCCTCTCATTTTTTTTCTGTTGAAATAAGATACTCCTGAATAATTTCGTTGTTTATTTTTCAAACTTTCCAGGGGCGCTATAAATTCACTTTTAGTGGGGCAGGATCATGTGGGAACCCTACAATACCTCCTATTGTTTGTTTTCAGGCATGGGGTGGCCAGAAATGCGACTGAGTTGACTCATATTTGACTTGTATTTTTATTATTGTGTTATCTTGGCCGATTAATAACATATTCATGATGGGGGAGTCAAAAGGTTATCATGTTCCCTAAAAGGCGTAGTCCCTTTTACCACCTGGTGTCCGTTCAAAGATAAGGCACTGCCACTGAAGGGTTACTATTAGGCAATCTATGACAATAAACTTGTACTTGATACTTGATACTTGATCCACCGAGGGAGAAAAAGTCAAATCTCTGAGCAGTTTCCATTTGCGCAACAATATGCAGTCTTTCTGGAAACCATTTATCTCCAGAGGAAAAGAAATCCAACAGTTTTATCGGGGAATCGACATAAAAATAAAAATTAAAAAAATGATATGATGTATTTGAATGGATGGCTAATAAAAACGTTTTTAAATGTTGAATTTAAAATGGGTGATTTTGATATGTTTTTATTTGTAAAGCTTGTAACTTTTTAAATTTAAATTTATTTTAAATGTTTATTTAGATTTGAATGTATAATTTTTTTATTTTGTACTATTTGTATTTTTTGAATATATTATTTAATTTTTTCCCATTTTCAGTTTTGTTTTCCTAATTTTGTATTTAATTATTATGGCTCTCTAACAATGTAGGTATTTTTATATGCTTTTGGATTTTAAAATGTACATTTTTCCATACTATTTTTCTCTTTTTTCCATACAATGTTTTATTTCATTCTTATGGCTACCTGAAATTATTGGGTTTTTTTTCTTTATTTAAAATATGTACAATTAAATTCAAATGAATTAACTCATTATTGGATCAAAACTGTCTCTCCTACTTAGTCTTATTTTATTTGATTATGTAACTTATAGAAATCAATTAGCCAACTATTTAGTAAAGCACAATGAATTAAAAAATGTACCGTGTATTTTTCCATTCTAACCCACCAATTTCATGATGGGGGAAACAACAAAATGAAAGCAACTGCCCTTTCAGGCCTGTCAATAATGAAATTGCTTACTTTGTTGTTTGCCCAGTCCTGCTCGAGACTGAGCAGAATATTTGAGTAAAGGACTGGTCAAACTGGGCCCACCACATGACCAAGCAAGCTATTAGTCCCAGCGTGTCAGCAATTATCATGACTTGCATTGTGTCGCTGCCAAAAACACATTGACAACACCCTTAAGCCCAATGTAAAGAAGGATTAAGTACTTGGTGGGGGAGGAAGATGATCAACCAGCACCCGAGTGACCAAAACACCGCACACCTGACTTTTTTGGTTCCGCACATTTGGAACATCACGGGGTCACGGCCTTGGCACGTGCATGGCAGCGAATAAACATGAAAAGGTCATTGTGCATCTGCTTTTCATTCGAAAATGTTTGCCCTGGTTTCCTAGAAACTAGATGGTCAACATTTCAACAGGTGTTTGGGATCGATACATCATATGCAGCTCATTACGCAAAGCTCACACAGTTGTTTTGGTGGCAAACTGCTGCTCCCAAGGGTAATTAGGTTTGCCAGATGAATGGATCAATACAGTTAGGTCCAACAATTTGGAACAACTCCAGATTGTTATTTTTGTACAAATCGCATGTCAGTGCTCAAAAGCTGAAATTGAACTGAAAGGGTGTAGAATTCATTGAAATGTTAATTTGGTTCAGATATGCGGTAGGAGGAGGCACATTTGTCAAATGTTTGCATATATTTGCCTGTGCAATAAGCATCATTGTGGTAAATAATTCCCAGGAAGTCCTGAATGATCTGAACAGTTTACATTGGAATGGTGTGGAAACAGTTGTGAAATGTGTAATTTGGCAATTTCGCTATGTTAAATGTGGAATTTGGAGGTAATGGGATATGCAAACAATTGTTTCCAAGAATAAAATGAACATTTTTTTAATTTGAACCATTTGAAATGGAATGAAATCTGGATGGATTCACCCCAAAGTCACAATTCTTCAGTATTTTTGATTTTGTAATTTTTTTTAACTTGTTGGAATTTAGGGACTGTGTTTTGTTTGCATGTAATCTGTCTGTGAAACCATTCAGGCATTTTCAAGTTGGAATGTTTTGAATCAGTCAAAAATTGAGGAACGAGGATAAATACGCAAAATGAATTTGAGAATGTGGTTGAAAGTTGTGGCATTCCGAAAATGTAGCAAATATTCCAATTGGTGAAATAGTTGCCCAGTTGTCCCGAATGAGCAGCACGGTTTGAATTTGCCATAGTTTGAAGCGGTTCAGGAATGTAGAGGATTTGTCACATGTCTGCATACTATTGGGAATTTTCTTGTGGAAAATGTAGAAGAATGAACATCGTCTTAATCTGGGGAGTGTGGACATTGTTTCCAAGATGTCCTCAATAAGCAGACGCATTTGGATTTGGAATCGGTTGAGAAATATGGAAGTACGTCATGTTGATAAATTGTATATACTGCCCTCTTGTGGCCAAAAGAACAAAGCACCGTTTCATCGGGCTGTTTTGTTTTTCATATTGATACTATTCATTATTCTTATTCCATGTTTGTTTATTTATACTACTATGCCCTATTTTTTATTAAAATGAAATTTATTATTATTATTATAGCAGTGGTATCATTGTTATTAACAATATTTATTTTAGTACTACTAGTAGTAGTAGTAGTAGTACTAGTACTACTAGTAGTAGTAGTAGTAGTATGATGATGTTGATTTTGATTAGTCTCTTGCGTGAAACTATCGAGCGTTGAGTGTAATCTGTAAAATTAATCGGTGGCCTGCTGCCGCCGTCAGTGATTGTGGGTATTTATTTATCTCTTTTCATTTCGTAAAGGGTGGTCATGGGAAAGCTTTGTCGAGGTTGCATCCAAGAATCTTTTTTATACACTTTTACAATTCCTACGAGCTCTCCGTTAAGTACTTCCGGGTCACCTCGCTCTCTCCGGGAAGTAAAGTGAAGTTGCTCGGCGAAAACAAGAATCAGAAGAGGGTTAATCCTCATCATGCCTGCTGCGGTGATCATGGAAGAAAACTTTGACAAATTATTAGAGCAGTGTGAAGCTCAAGAGCTCGAGGTATGTTACGAAAAATGTTCGAGTCTTTTCAGTGATATGCGTCTTGTTCCTGCTGATACTTGAGTTTGGAACAGCATCTGACCCGGTCTGGTGCTAACATAATAAAGCTAACAGCGCCCTACTAACGGATTAACAATACTATACCGACACACTTTCAGCATTTAACGGAATATATCGTTGCTTTTGCCCTTGTTGCATCCTGTTTGTTGGTTTAGCAGGAGTTCAGCAACGCGTTGACGGGTGGCATAGTTGTGGTGGGCGGATCAATCCAAAAGTCGCTGTCATAGTTACCTTACTTCAATATTGTTGTTTTGTTCCAACAGGCACCAGGAGGCATTACGACCCCTCAAGTTTATGCTCAACTTCTGGCACTCTATTTACTACATAATGACATGTAAGTTACGTGTATCATATAAAAAAAAAAAGATGCAGTACGTTTGTTTATTGACGTGTCCTTGTGCGTTGTACAGGAATAATGCCAGGTATCTTTGGAAACGGATTCCCCAGGCAATAAAAGCGGTAAGAGCCTTCTCTCCATCAGTTTCACAAGTGTAAACAAAGAAGGTTCATTTCAGACCATTTCTCGTGGCTAGAATGTAGCTTTTTTTTTAATGATGCTAATTTATTACTGTTTTTGAAGGATATTGTTGGATAAGATATCAAGTTGCATGTTCCTATTCTATATTTGTTTTTTACATTTTTTTCTCTAAACCAGGTCGTGCTTTATGCTTGTGGGTGAACTCCCAATGGTGACGACATTCAAAGTTGCTTTTTCTTAATCATACTCAGGCAAATCCTGAATTAGCAGCAATCTGGACAGTTGGCCAGCACATTTGGCAACGAGATTTCCCCGGGATCTACACATCTATTGCGGCTTATCAGTGGTCAGAAAACATTCTCCCAGTAATGGAGGCCCTTCAAGGTATGTCTTGCGTCGTTGGCACTGGGACAATGCGTCCATATCACAATACACATGCACGCCTTTTTAATGTTTTACAAACCCAATTCCAATGGAGTTGGGACATTGTATGAGACCAAAATAAAAACAGGATATACCTTAGTTAGGTTTAAGGTTTCTTTTTCGAGACAAAGGTCTTTTTTTCGGGGAGGGGTGAAGAGAAAAACTCTTGCTGACAGTTTTGGCTGTTGCTTCTGCCTTCAATACTTCCTGGTGACGCAACAGCCGAATCCGTCATAGCACCCTGTTCAACCCTATTTAATTTAAAACATTAGACAGTATATTTCATATTAAAACTGATGGACTTCATTGCTTTTAGAAAATAGTCATTAGCTTCTCAAACGTTGATAGAATGTTGTTCAAAGAAAAGGTGATGTAATCGTGAGCCTGCGCCAGCATTTCGCGGTCCATGTTGCAGCCATAAAATACAGAGTGAATGATTTTTTGCAAGAAACAACAAAGTTGACCAGTTTGACGATGAAGTGTGTAGTCTATTCAACTAAATGTAATTTGAACATAATTTGAAAATCATTTTGTTCTGTTTTTCTTGTATTTCTTTTTAACATAAATTGTGTGCATTCAGCATGCGTTGATTGTATTCGCCAGTAGGGGGCGCCAATTGAACACTGTTTCAAGACAGTTCGGGAGCCATGAGAAATCAGAGAAAACATTTTTTTTTTAAATCCAGTTTTCGGCATCACCTCCAGTTTCATTTTACAAACTGAAAATGTTTATTTTGTCTTTTTTTAAAAAATATATTTCGCATTCACATGTTTTTTTTAATCTATACTTTGGAACATTTGCATCATGTGACGTTCACTTGTGCAAGCGTTTTAATAATAGCGTCTCCGTCATGTTTACGGGGGCCGCCTCGTGTTGATGTGCGGAAGCTGACGTACGGTTTGTCACAAGACAGTTTGTGGAACTCGCAGGAAGATAATTGCCGGTGGATACCTTGACAGATGTGAAGCAAAAGACTTCACTCGGGAATGACGAGTCGACAAAGCTGGCTGAAGGCTCCAGTTGTGCTTGTTTCTTTCAATGCTCCTGGTTCAGGGTGAACCGATGCATGTTAAACAATAATGCAACAACAGATTTTAGTGCAGTCACTAGTCAGTCACTCAAACAGATCGAAACTTTAGAATAGATCCATTTTACACGCAATACAACAAAAGCTACACAAACATTATCTTTGAATTAAATTTTATGATGTTGCACATTGACTAAACCAGAAAAAAAAGGACTAAAGTGTCATGGGGTGTACAGGGTTCAGCAACTGCGACGTATATTGTGTTTTACAGTAATACTCAACTGTGTTCATAATTTGAAATGTACCTGTGGTGAGAAAGTCAAGCGTGGAGAGCCTCTGTCGCCGAAATTGAATGGCACCACTTTATTGTTTACTGTTTCCTGCCTTTGTAACATTTTGCTTCTTTCTTGACAATGTGTCGTCACCCAACAAAGAGCCGCAGTTTTTTCATTGCAGTGAGTCAGTAGATGTTTCATGCTCAGTCACTTGGTTTGCGACCGAGAGTCTCTTACTGTAATTTTGTCCACAATGGTCCATTGCAGTCACGGTGGACCGCGTCCCTCGGTGTGCGACAATATTCTTTTCACGAAAAAACATTTTGAATCGGTCATCTTAGATCGATAAGAAAAATAAGTTTTGTTGCGAAATTGTTTGTCTCCGGTTAACATTGAGACGCACAAACAAACAAGCCGACGGACGTACGACAACATCTGCTTCACACGATGTACACTTGCTTGTTTTGCGTCCAGTCACATGCACCCTGTTTATTTCTCTGTTCGTCCACCATGTCCACCTCTCACTTTGGATGCCGCGTACAGCCAACTGGGACATGTGACACATGCTGCAATGGAGAGGCGGGGGTGGGTCATTTCTGTGAAAAGTTCGACGGGCCGGCCAGCAAGCAGGCAGGAATGTGCGCTTTGGTTGGTAGGATCAAGTGTCACCAGCTGGAAGGGAGGCGGTATAAAGGACGGCGTCGCCGGTTCACCGGACAGAGTAGATCTATAAGTGAGCAAGCACACCGCCAGGCTAAAGGAGCGTCTGCTGTCATTCATTTCAAAAAGAAGCCGGACATTTTCTTTTCCATCATGGACGTCCAGAGGACCGGATCCTTGGTTCGCCCGCCGAGCCCGATGGACAGCCTGGAGAAGCAGCTGAGCTGCCCCATCTGTCTGGACATGTTCACCAAGCCGGTGGTCATCCTGCCCTGCCAGCACAACCTGTGCCGCAGCTGCGCCAGCGACCTCTACGACTCGCGCAACCCCTACCGCTTTTCCGGCGGAGTCTTCCGCTGCCCGACGTGCAGGTTCGAGGTGGTGCTGGACCGCCACGGCGTCCACGGGCTCCAGCGGAACCTGTTGGTGGAGAACATCATTGACATCTACAAGCAGCAGGTGGAAGTGAGCGGCGGCGGCGGCAACACGGAACCCTCCTTGAAGCCCAAAGAGTCCAAAGAGCCCAAGTGCCAGGAGCACCAAGACGAGAGAATCAACATCTACTGCAAAACCTGCCAGACCCCCACGTGCTCCATGTGCAAAGTGTTTGGGCAGCATCAAGACTGCGAGGTGGCGCCTCTGGAGAGCGTCTACGAGACCCAGAAGGGCGAACTGAGCAACGCCATCGACAGCCTGGTGGCCAGCAACGGGCGGCTGCAGTCGCTGCTCATCCAGATGGAAGACGCTTGCCGCGCCGTGCAGGAAAACGCCCAGCGCGCCAAGCAAGGCCTCTCCGAACGCTTCGACCTGCTCTACGCCGTCCTGGAGGAGCGCAAGACCGTCCTCCTGGAGCAGATCGGCAAAGAGCAAGACGAGAAGGTGGCCCAGTTGCGGGCGCTGTCCCAGCGCTACGGCGAGCGACTCCAAGCCAGCACCGACCTCACCGACTCGGCCGTCCGGGCGCTGGAGCAGAGCGGCGCCGCCGAGTTTCTGGTGGCGGCCAAGGGCCTCATCATGCAGACCAAAGACGCGGCCAAAGGCTCCATGGGCGAAGAGCGGCCCGAGCCGGGTTTCGAGAAGATGGATCATTTCGCCGTGGCGACGGAGCACGTCGAAGCGGTGCTGGCGAAAATGGACTTTGGCTCGGACGACGAAGATGATTTTGATGATGCGGAGGAAGAAGAGGAGGAATGATGGAAAATCAAGTGTTGCCGGACTAATGTGCTTGTGAAGGTGTTCTGACGAGAGAGTATGGCGGGGACACGATAATCGAGTGTTGCGGGGATGTGGGCTAGCGTCACTCGCCAGTACTTTCAGTGCAATATTTAACATCACTGGTGAATACATAACTTTCCTTTTTATACTTTTGTACTTCTGGATCACTTGAATGTTGGCGTCAAGTTTAGAATGGCGATTGTCAAAAGATGTGTTGCTTTTATTTCAAATGTAGCGGGTGGTTATAGCGATCTCTCACTTTGTCTTGGTTGACTTCCTTGGACTTGAATGGAACCCGAAATAAAGCTGCATGACATTCAATTGTGAACCGTCTTTATTGTCGGCTCAAAGAGTCGCTCGTTCCACAAGCGTCCATTGTTCTTTTGAAATGTTTCCATCAGATCGCGTCCTCCGCGCTCTCGGCCCGCATTTAAAAATAAAGGCATTGCCATGTTCCCCCTGCTTTGCCTTTGCCGGTGAAATCGGGGGGCTATTTTTAAGAAGTGAGAGGGTGAGAAGTGATCGCTGCCCTAGAATAGACTGCCAGAGAAGGACAGGCCGGGTCCTGTTGCCCCCCCACTCCCCCTCCCACGCACCTCCCCGATAAAACCGCCGCTCCTCCACTTGGACATCTTTTCTCAGCCCGCCTCAGCCCAACTCTGGATCGTCGGAAAGGCCGACGCAGTTGCCGCTATCGTCATTGCCACGGGGTCGGGAGGCCGCGATAAAAATACATGTCTGCTTGAGGACCGGGTTACAGAAAGCCCCTTGAGATGACCCGCTTGGCTCGATTGCTCACTCGTTCTCATCCGTTTCCAATGTGAAGCTTCAAAATGGTTCCAACGTCGCGAGCGGTTTCATTAATAACCCATCGGGTCATGTTGCTGGTCGAATTGACCTGGTTTAAAAAACAAACAAACAAAAAAAAAAAAAGGATCTAAAGATGGCGGCCCGGTGGTTAGCGCGTCGACCTCACAGTGCAGAGGTACCGGGTTCATTTCCAGCTCCGGCCTCCCTGTGTGGAGTTTGCATGTTCTCCCCGGGCCTGCGTGGGTTTTCTCTGGGTATTCTGGTTTCCTCCCACATTCCAAAAACGCGATTGAACACTCCGAATTGTCCCGAGGTGTGAGTGTGAGCGCGTATAGTTCCTCCGTCTCTGTGTGCCCTGTGATTGGTTGGTAACCGGTTCAGGGTGTCCCCCGCCAACTGCCCAAAGACAGCTTGGGATAGGCTCCAGCACCCCCCGCGACCCTTGTGAGGATAAAGCGGATCGAAAAATGGATGGATGGATGGATCTCAAGATAATATATCATTAAAAAAATACACCATATCATAAAAGGTCTTCTGCAAGCCTTACTTTTAACTTTTCCTTGGTTCACGCAAGTGTTGGTACCGATCTGTCAATGAAAGAACGTCACAAAAACATTGTTGCCGAAGCGTTGCGGCTTGCCAATACGCATTTCAATCAGTTTCAAGTTCTTTAAATGACGATTTTTTTTTGCCCGTGCCACATGTACGGTACTAAAGTCAAGGACAGCCGAGCGACAGCCGGCTCACTTATGTTCCAGGGGCCACTTTACTATCTGTCACATGCTGTGTTGAACTTGGCCTGCGTGCAAAGAAATCTCAAGACTATCCAGGTCGTCTGGAGCCAAATGCACTGCCCGGTGTCAGGAACCCGACTTGCAGTTGCGGGTCACGGCTCCTCCAACGGGGGCCTTCGGCGTCGTCGTTGTGTTCACTACACGGTGTTTGCTTCCATTCTCTTTGCTTGACGTGTAGTTTTCCATGAAACTTCAACGGGAAGGGGCAATAAACAACTTGAAGCAAGCACTTGGCCTCCTTTTTGGAAACACTTTTACTCTGGGCCAAAACTGCTCCTTGTTGTGAAGTTAGCACCCACCGAAGAGTACTAGATAGTTTTATACCGTAATTATGGCCCAAAATGATTTTATCAGACAAATCTTTGCTGTCATCATAACTTACTACTTCAGGAGCTGAGCGTCGTGAGACAGCAAGATGTTCTGACTTGTATGTTGCTTTCGGATTGGATTTGCGTTAGCCGTTAACGTAGCGGGAGCCACTCAAGTGAGATTAATATTCCGTTTCAACAGAAGCACGCAAAACACGGTTGAGATATTATAACATAAGCAGGACAACCGGATTGGCTAAATGATCAAAACTCATCAAGTGTTGACAGAAAAACGGCGAGAGAGAGCGCGGACGGGAAGTTTGCTGGGGCGGGACGATGAGAAAAACAGTCTTGGCCAATCTTGGGACTTCTCCTCCCAGCTGTCTTTTCTCATCCAACCATGTTATTGTCACGGCTGCTGCCCGCCGCGCTTCACACAAGTGGGGGTGTTGATACACAGAAGCAAGGTTGCTAGGACACCAAAAACGCGGGGCCGCAACCCCCCCCCCCCCCGAGGCATTCGGGTGAGAGCTGCTGGAGGCACCGAGCGCATTTTGCCTCGTGGCCCCCTTCGCACTTGACTCTTATCTTCCCAAACAACGGCAGGCTGGGGAGGGGAAATAACACTGGGCACTTTTGACATTTGAGATGCTCTACCCTGGGGGTGCTCAAATGGCGGCCTACGGGCCCTATGTGGCCCAAACTCTCCTCATTAAAATAATAGCAATAAATAAATAAATACATACACTAATATTTTTTTTTCTCTTTGTATCGTAGCACATATTTCGTCCTCATTTAAAATGGCATATTTCCTCTGTGGTCGCTAATAGCACGAATGAAAAATTATGGGCAGCCTCCATCCGTAAAAAAAACGTGGAGCCATAACACCGCCACTGACGCTGGAATTTAAAAAAAAAAAGATAATATTAAGATATTAAAACACAGCATGATGTCTAAAAGATGTTCCAATGGAATGGAAATAACGGTGTCCATACTTGTTTTGTCGCCAAATACAATTATACTGTCACAATTTCATTTTGCCTTTTCATTAGATCGACAATTTACGAATGGGGTTGACCGACACTTTGGTCCGCCGATGTCATCGCTCTTCCTTTTGCTTTGCAGAGAGCACGCGACAAAGGGCCCACGGCCTCGTGGCGCAGGCGTACACTTCCATCACCGTTGAAGATTTCGCCGCCTTTGTGGGCTACTCGGTGGAAGAGGCCGTCAAAGGTAAGCGGCGACAACGAGCGCTGCGCGTGAGACGAATGATGCATTTGGGGAGTTGCGAAAACATTTTTTTGTCTTGACTGAAGGTGTGGTGAGCCAGGGCTGGCAGGCGGACCCCGCCACCAGGATGGTGATGCCTAAAAAGCCAGGTAGGTGGTGCACTTGCGAGTTTTAAGCTGCATTTTCACAGCCAAGCTTCCGCTGCTTTTTTTCCCCGACGCCAGAAGTGTGGTGATAGTAAGTGAAGAAAAATGGCAAAAGTTGAGACATTAGTGTGAATGATCAGGAATGTGACCAAATTACCGACGCGATACAAGAACATGTAAAGCACTCGTGAGCAACAAAAGGAAGGCCAAGCTGCACTTTGCCCTCTGCTAGACAATTTATTTTTTTAAAGACGTATTGTCACATGTCTTCATTTCTGTGAACCAATGAGGAACATCTGCTGCGCACATGTTCAACGGGCTCCTTCCCCCACCGTCCCCGCACCGCGCCGCCGCTATGGCCTCGTCTTCAGCGATCAACTAAATCACTTGAGAAAAAAAAAAATCTGTCTGTTTGGGTTAACCTAAAGCGACGCCCCGCTACTCTTTCGAGTCAACCCAGTCACCTCCGTGGCGAGAACGAGACACGGGTGCCGTGAGATCATTTGCGGATGTTGACACCCGAGTTGAAACACGTGGCAGGCCGTAGTGGCGAGTTAAAATCGGGAGAGATGTAAAAGGCGGATGACTCAATGAACGTCGCCCCCACCTCAGCTCACCATCCTCGTTTTTTTGTCTGCGCAGATCCTCCCCCTGTTTCGTCGGTTCCCAACGAGCAGCAGTTGGCCAGACTCACCGACTACGTGGCTTTCCTGGAGAACTGATAAACCGCAACAAACCCTCTCAACCGTTTCTTCTTAGACTTCTGTCGACTCACCACCGTGCGTGCATCTTTTTATGATAAAAACCCCAAAACGCTGTGGTGTGATTATGATTTCTGTTTATGTGTACCATCAATGTCCTTGCTCCATCTCTTGCGACAGTACTTTACATTATCTGTGTGGTGTTTAGCTGGAGTCTTGTGAGCCCGAGTGTGCACATTTTCCTCAGTGAATTGACCATTTTAAAATGTGGTGATGGCGCTTTCAGTTTGGTGATGGAATTCTGAGACAACTCTGTTTCCCCAGAAATATATATCGATATATAACTCTCTCTCTCTCTCTCTCTCTCTCTCTCTCTCTCTCTCTCTCTCTCTCTCTCTCTCTTTCTATATATATTTATATATATATATATAATTTTCGCTCGGCAAAACTGTTGTCAGCGGTACTTTTCTTCCTAACTTTGCAAGAGGGTGTTTTGATGTCCCACGAAACTTGTGCTGCCCTTCTTCCCATTTCTCCCAGTGTATCTTTTGACATTTGGAAAGTGCTTTTTATCTATACATAGTCGTATGTTTATGTGCGCATGTACGGACTCGTGTGTATTGGCCCATGCCTGCGAGGCCATGTGTTGAACAAGCACCACGGGCCTTCTTGACGGCGCACATGCCAGCAGCAGTGTGAGCGTGAGAAGTTACCCGACTCCCTGCTGGCCTTGGAAGATGTCTGCCAGGACTAAATTTGCTTTCTTGCAACACGTGCCCATGAGCGGATAAACATATCGGACCGGATGATTTGAGGATGCTGAACTTTTACCTGGCTGTTTTTTGTATGTATTTTTTGAACCTGTAAGGGAAGTCAGATATCAAAATAGAGAACAAAAATGGTTAAAGAAAAACACGAGTTGGAAGTATTTTTTGTTTTACATTTGTAAGTTGAGGGGTTTGTGGGTTTTAAGTGGATAGCTATACTTTAAGAATGGGCAAAAGGAGAGATGGAATCCTTTGAACGCAGCCTTTTATTTTCCAACGTCTGCTGCGCAACTCCCGAACGAACACACCTCCTTCCGGTAACGAAAACACTTCCTGTTTGTCTTCAGCCAATCAGACGCAAGCAACATAAAAATGTTTCAACAATTATTAAACAATATAATTTAGGTAACTATAACATAAAGTAATATAATGCTCAAATATAAAATGAAAATAATAATTTTACATAAGCTTACACATTTGAAAATACCTCATCTACGGAGCCCCAGACATGACGTAGCAACATTTGAAAAACGTATTTGTACACACACTGTAACTATGTACGCACGAACTACAAAAATATTTTTTTTTTCAAATATGTCTGGGGCTCCGTACTCACCCCCCATTTTTAGTATCCAGATTGTGGAACATAAAAGTCACGTACTGTAGCTGCTATCTAGATGTCAAGTCACATTGTGCACACGTTACTGCACCGTGCCGCCTCATGGTCAACGTGCGAAGAGGACTGGGAAGAACGCCCAGCCAGTTATCGTAAAATGGTGCAGGTACATACCACGCGACCCAATGCGCACCTGTCACCCGTTGAAGTGGATGACGCTCCGGAAAGCTATCGAGATTGTTGACCATTGGGCAACCACGTGCCAACTGTCAAACGTGGCGACATCAAACTGAAACGTCATGTGGTGCCTTGCCGTTCGTTGACCGTTCGTTGAAGTGACATCAAACTCATTGCGTCACTCATGGCCTGTTTTGGGGCTGAAGGAAGAGAAAGAGCCGCTTGCAGCGACAGAGGTACGCGCGTTAAACGCATTCGACGTGTTTTGGTGCAAATTGAAAGGTTGTTGTCGATCGCCAACCACGCCAAGCGTCCACGCGTGACGCCAAAGTTACTTTTGGGACATTTTAAAACGTTTTAATGCGAGGGTGCAATCGGCGAGGTCGTCTGAAAGACAAGCCGACTTGGGGTCCGGCTGGCGGGAGCTGTTTATATCGCCACTGAGTAACCCGATGCACCCAAACAAATTGACACGTTATGATGATGATTAAAATCCATCGAGGCAATGTTGGGAATGTTTGTTTTGAAATGAAGACATGCCTCTTGCTGCGTCCACAATAACTTCCTTGGATTTCCTCGCAGTGGGAGGGGAAGGTTGGTCGGCGTGAGTGGCAAAACCGGGGTTCGGAAATGGCTTCAATGTCGCTACACCAAAAAGCTGTTGCTGGAATTGAGGTCAGGGTTCGAAAGAATAAAAATGCTCTCAATAAATAAAAACATGAATAAATATATGAATGCAGTAAATTGATAGGCCTTTGGTCTGTGCCAACAAGTCTGAAAATGAACCAAAACTCTGCTACAAAAAATGACCAAAATATTATAATACAAAGTAGGAGACAAATGTTGCCAGAGTATTGGTGAAAATTACCAAATTATTACAAGAGAAACTATGAATAAAAAAACCCTATATAATTCTAACAAAAATGTTCAATGATATTACAACAAAAATGTGAAAAAAAAATCTTATAATGCATCTTTATAAATACAACAAACCGTCTGTATTTATCTGTACATATTTTTTCGACTAACAATTGTAATGTTGAGAAAAAAAAAACTAGGTGGAAAATATTACATGTATTTTATATTTGGAAATATAAAAATTGCATCAAGACAAAAATGTTACGTTAAAAAATGTTCAGAAGTAGTTTTAGAAACACATGAATCCCAGTACCAATAATGAACCGTCAGTTGAAAAAAAAATAACGACAAAATTAGGGGGGGGGGCGTCTTTAAACAATTATATTTACATAGGAAGTTGAATCTCAAAAGACGTCAACTACCAAGTGTTATTTTGTGCTTATTCGTTTGATTGAAAGAGTCAGTGTCCTGGAAATAGAGACCGCTAGATAGTGGTGACCTCACTTATTTAATAAAAAAGGATGACCTCCACTTGATAGCATGGCCCGGAGTCCACACTCTTGTATGTCAAATGGAAAACAGCAGAGGGCGCTCCTGTGCAATTATCGGCGCGGTGTTGTCCCGGGAGAATTGCACCAAAAGTCGCTGCTTGAGGAACGCGAGGAGACGCCGTCAACCTGGGCGATATATATTTCGAAAACTACAATGAAAGAAAAAAAAACCCACAAAGATATTATAAAGAAATACACTCAAACATTAGAACAACACTTGTGAAAGTCCTGCATGGCAAGGCAGGTTTATTTAGAAAGCGCATTTCAGGCACTGCCTTTCACATAATTAAAAGCAGAGCATTTGCAAACAAAAGAGTTGAAAGAAATGTGAAAGTAAAGACCTAAAAAGTAGCTTGCTAAAACGACTAAAAGAATGTACAGCCCCAGAAAAAGATTTTGAAAACATTGATTTTAAACATGCTGAAAAAGATCCCGCTCATCGGTCCGCGTGTGTTTCCGCTTGTCTGCTTGGGACTTGTTTAATGCGTCGGTCTCACATCCACACAGTAAAAATGTTTCCATGTGGCAAACAAGATGAGTCACCAGCATGAGACCGAGGAGGACGTGGGAGACTCAGACGAGAGCGGAGATGAGAAAAAGATGGAGCAGCAGAAGAAGGCAGGCAGGGGAGTCCGTCACAGAAGGGGAAGGGGGCTGCGAGGGTCCGGTAGGAGCCACAGAAAAGTGGTGGGTGGGAGGAAGAGTGCAGGCAACATTGCAGAGCTGTTACATTTGAGTCTCTCAGTAAAGTGAGTCGGTCGCCAATTGGAGCCGGTGAACCCATGCAACTAAATCATCAGAATCCGTCCACTCGAGTCACTAAATCAATACGATCACATCATCTCGTCCGCCGTGTGACCCGTGAATATTTGAAGTCAGGAAACCGATCCCGATGAATGTCGCGAACCTGCTGAATCAACAATGAGACTGCTCATTCAAGTTAGCGAACATCGACAAAGTAGAACCTAATTCCAGAGTTCCCTTGGGGGAGCTCTGGAATTCACCCAAACTGGCCGCTTCAAAGCAAAACGTGGGACTTCCTGTTCAATTTCATGCCAGGGTCCCTGAAAATTGTCCATGCATCCTTTTGTGATAGCCATTCCTCTTTTTGATTGATCACTGAAATTGCTGACTGGGCCGATTTTTAATTTCTTTTTTTTTTTCCTCGAACTTTCCACCGGCGCTTGTGAGTCACTTTTACCAGACTCCAAATGCATGCACTTAACTAAATAAGTGTGTGTGTGTG
>NW_017805375.1:0-23700 GCF_001891065.2 Hippocampus comes | reverse complement strand
GGGGGGGGGCTCAGTTTGTTCGGTTAACACTGTGAGCCTCTGCTGGAGCTTTGGAAATCGCTGGAGTGAATTGACCAGCTTACTGCCGCTCAAATGTGAAAGTCATTTCGAGCCCCCTCGACTTTTATGGCTCTTCTTGGAAAGACGCAATGCCAGCAGCGTTAGTCATCGTGAGGAGGGCTGCACGTGTGCTGCATTAGCACTTTGGTTTGGGCTGCAGAGCGAGGAATAAAACACACTGAAGGACCACGAGCGCTCATTGCTAATCATCAGAGCAGTCAACCACGACGACATCCTCATTGGAATCATCTTGAAATCGTCCACGATGGCACCATTTTTGGTGCTTTTTCGTGATGCTCGATACTCCCAATGTTCTTTCTGGTCTGATGCTGAGTAAAATTCAAGCCCGTGTCAGCGATACCCATCCAAGACACTTATTAAAGTGTCTGTTTTTTTTTCTTCCACAGGGACCAGCTGCGGCTTACGACTCAGACCAAACTTTCTGACACGTTTTGCTCCAGATTGTACCGATTCTCTTGAGATTTCGCCGATTCAAGACACCCTGTGCCGGAAGTAGCAAAGCAGCCCCAAGTCATAAACACCTTCGTCTTTCACGGTAAGCACATCACACACATCTTGAGTGTGAGTCTGCTTTTCAAAGTGATTTTTCTTTTCTTACTTTCGAGCCAGAGTTGAGATGTTAACTGAATGGGGAATAATACAGGAAACGAGGAGTTTATTGCGCTAGTATTTCAATATCCCTAGAGATGTAACATCTGGAAAAACCGCTTAGTTAAAAAAAAAAAAAAAAAAGACATCCGCTACTCACTTGGCTGGAAAAATTTAGTTGGCTTGACTTTTTAGAAGTGTGATGACATACTTCATTTTAGGCTGAGGACTCTAATGGATCATCCATTTAAAAAAAAAAAAAGTACCCTGTGGTGGATTAGCAGGGGTAGGGACTTTGTCCAGATAAAAGTACTACAAAAAGGTAGAAGACATTTCACCGCTCAACGGTTCACGCGACAAGGACGGCACCAGCCCGAGTTGGTGTGGAAAGCTCAACTATTGAAGCTCCAAGTTGGAGGGAGGCTCCACATCGTGTCGTGAGACGTGGCTGGGATGAGAACCACCACCTCCAAATCCGAGACCAGATGCCAGGTGGCCAATGTGGGCAAAATATGTTCAATTTCCCAAATGGGCTGTGAAGACTTGGAGGAAGTGGCTCCGGAGAGGGAAGTCTGGGCTTCCCTGCTCAAGACGCTTCCCCGCTACCGGAACCCGATAAGCGGAAGATGGATGTATCGTTTGGATATGAAAGTTGATCAACACTCACTATTCCAATTCAAACTACTCTGGGTTATTCCTTGATTCTTTCCTTTTGGAGATACAGTACATATTTTGTTGAGTTTGTCTTCTATTTTGGGTAGTGTTGGAGAATGCGACGATGGAACTAGACAAGTTGTGCCCTGACCAAACGTCACGCGGTGGATTTGCGCAGCGGCAACAAACCGTACAAACAAGCTCACCGTCAACACGACAGGCTCCTTTTGAGTGTCGCCCACCAACGCAAAGTCCTCCTTGACAGCCGAGCGTCAAATGACAGCAAGAGGAACAGAAGACGCGCCTTATATCCTTGCCCACCCGACGACGATGATGTCACTCTGCTTCATTTTGCCAAACGAGTTCACTTTGGTGGCGTTGCTTATGTTGATCAAGTGAAGAAGAGAACGTTTGTGGGCATAAAAATCGGAGTCGACCTAAGAGCAGGGCCCAGCTTCTGACCACCCATTGATATCTTCCCACCGGGACAAAAACCAGAAGGTGAATGTTTATTAGAAAGTCTGTTTTATTTTGTGTTCTTTAGTCCGATGAAACACAAGCTTCAGTAAATGAACCAAAAACAAAGACAGCTCAACAAATACATTCTATCTTGAGATTGCTTTGGTATGTTTGAGGCAGTGGATCAAGAAGTGCACTTCATGGCTTTGCATTCGAGCGCTTTGCGAGCAATTTAATACAAGACTCGTGTTGACTTTTTGTGTGCGGATTCCGTGGCTACAAAAAAAAAAAAAAAACGATTACACGGACATCAAAATGACAAGCCAAAAGCCAATTGGTGAACGTGGAGTGTGCAACCCAACAAAAGAAGCTCGGTGAAAGTGAGTCAGGCAAGTCCTGAATGTATGAAACATACTTTGCCGCACGACGAACGATCTGACAACTTGACTGTACAAAACAAAATGCACATCATAACCATCTGCAAAACAAACACTTTGAGTAGCACCAGTAGATAAAAAAAAAAGACAAAAAAAAAATCAATTCATGCGGCAGTTGCTGTTACTTTTCATTTGTGATGGGGGAAATTTAAAAAAAAAAAAAAAATTGACATGATCAGCTGAAGATATTGGGGCGGGGTCAAGTCCATTGGTGTGGAATCCAGTGCAGCCTCCATTCGTACAGTATGACCAGTGTGGATTGTTCTCCTCAAAACACAGGTAAAGGCTGGCCACGGGTGCGATCCGTCCCCTATGTGCTTAGTGAAGCCATCACCCCTTGCTTGATGGGCGCTGCGGACAAAAGGACAAGGTCACGTGACGGCCATCCAAATGGCACAAAAATATTCCGAAGGTTTTGGCATGCACGTGTGCATCGTCCTCCTACCTGGTTTCCCACAAGCCTTGGCGCACTGTTCATGCGTGTCGAAGCGATTCTGGTTCCCGCCGCAGCCTCCGTACCAGAAGCGCGCGCAGGTCTTGCTGGGGGCATCGTAGTGCCACTTGAGGACGAACTTGGCGCACGTGCCCTCCTCCTTGGGCAGCTGGCAAATGTCCACGGATGTGGAGGCCGCTGTTGATAAACCAAATACAATTATTGTCAGTCATTTACCGTAAAAAAAAAAAAAAAAAAGATTTGATATCGGAAGGCGTGATTATGAGAGGATTCATGTCAAGCAAGAGAAAGTTTGGGGATCTAACCTGGAGCCGGGTGGAGCTCCGCCTTGTCCACTTGCTGCTGCTTAGGCTCAGGCTCCAGCACTGTGACTACGGCACACATTGGAACAAAGTGTGTATTTCTTTCGCTTTTTTGTCGATTGTCTATTTTTCTTGTCATTGTTAATCTTATTTCTTAACTGTATTTTTTGCCAAGATTGTTTTTGATCATGTGTCCTAATTTTTGTAACTATAAAGTATAGTAAGTAGGAAGTATTTTGGACCGATATATTATTCAAAATCAGTTAATCAATCAATCATTAATACTTCCGGGATACAAGACGTTCTCATGAAATTTTTTCCAAACGAAGCAAAGCAATGGCGTATCCCAAGATTAGGCCCGCTTACCCGTGTCCGGTTTGTCCAGTGGCCTGTTGACTGCGGCGGTGATGACCCGGCTGTTGATGAGTGGCCGCTGCGCCGCTGCCTCTGTTCGTGACACAAGCAACAAGGTTCATCCTCTGCCGCCAGAGCCTCATTCAAATATGCGCGAGGGAACGATAAGTTGGGGGATGCGTAAATTTTGCCGACTGACTGGTGGTGACGACGCCTTTGTGGGTGGCGAGCACGTGGCCGTCGACGCCGTGGCCCGTCACCACGGCGTGGTACGTCTGCCCGCTTTCCAGCTTGTCCACGGAAAGCTCGGACGCCGACACGTTGGTCTTGACGGCCAAGGCGTGGTCGCGCAGTCGCGTCACCGTCACTTGGAAGTAGACGAAATTCTTGGGGTCCGGGTTGCTCCAACGCAACTTGAAGCCGCTGCGGGTCACGTTGGACACGTGAAGCTCCTCCGCGTCCACCGCTGAGCACAAAACAGGGCAGGCGAGCAGGATTTGAGCGATGGAAGACGGTACCGCTGAAAATAAAAATCCGTTTTTTTGTGTTTGCAAAAATGGAGCTTACCTTTGTGCTTTACTGGATGAGTTTCTTGCTGGTTTTCGTGATGCTTTGTCTGGCTCCTGTGAAGGAGAGGATCACATGGAAAAGTGAGGAAGATGATCATTTTGCTGATAATGGAAAAAAAAAAAAAGACAACGAGAGAAGCAACAAAACAAGAACTCACTGGGGTTGGCGTGCCAAAGTGGTGAAAGGGTTTTTTAAGGGCTGGTCGCTTTGGAACCACTTGCAGTGTTTGGACACTTCGGGGGACATGAAGAAAGCGTTTTCAACTGCAAAGGAAGACAAACACAATTAGAAAGAAAATACCAGAGACACTGAAAAATATGACGACGGAAATAACGGCGTTATAAAATAATCATCCGAAAAATATAAAATATCCAACAGAATGACATAAAAATCAAATCCAAATAAAAATGCACAAATGTTCGATGGCAGGGAATAAAAACTTACTGCTGATGTACTTGGGCAGCATCTGTCCAAAGGTGAGCAGGTGCTTGTCGTAAAACTGCGAGATGGCGTCCAGCCTCTTGAAGAAGACGTCGGAGGGCTCGCTGGCCATGCGGGCCAGGACGCGAGCGTCGGCGGCGCTAAGGTTCTCGCCGACGCCGAAGATGACCAAAAAGTAGCCTCTGCACTTGATGTCGGTGGCGACGCGCACCAGCCGCTCCTCGTCCTCCTCCACGCCGCCCGTCACGAAGAGCGTCAACACCTTGCGCGGGCGTTGCAGGGGCGCCTTCTCAAACACCTGCTCCACCGTCCACTCCATGGCGGCCGCCAGGGAGCGTCCGCCTTCCAGCTGCGGCGTCTTGTCCAGCAGGAAATTGACGATGCCCTGCGCCGACTGGTGCTCGGTCAGGCCGATGTCCACGCGGACGGGAGACTTGGTCTGGTTGTGGAGGAATTGGTAGGGCGCTTGCTGGAGGACGGCCACTCTGGCGTGGTGAGCGGACGTCTCGGGGCTGGAGGACACCTGCAGGTGCTCCACCATGTGCGCGATGTAGCGTTTGATCTCGGTGAAGACGACGGGGTACGTGCTTTCCGAGCTGTCCACCACGAAGCCCATGTCGATGTCCACGTCGGTGGTGAAAGACCTTCTGTCCCGACCGGCCGACGGCGGGATGTAGTCGCACATTTGGTCTGGGGCGCAGATGTCTGCAAAAGAGCGAGGCCCCTTCTTTATATCGGCTTTCGTGACAGAAAAATAAACGAGACGCAGAGGCCTCAACAGTTGACCAAAGTCTGCTGGCCGAATGCTAACGCAGCATGTAAAACGCCATAGACAGGCTTACCAAACTAGCATCCATGTTGTAGTAGCTATAAGGTACAGTTATTTGAACACCAATTGTGCAGCAACACATGTAACAGACAATAGAACAATATTCACATGCATATATGCCTCATCCTCTGTGAAAAATAACAAATTTCTGCATCTGACTGGGGAGTTATGACCATCTCATGTATATATCCTGTATGTTATTCGAGTACAATACAGTGGGATACGATTTATTCTGATTCAAAACATGTTCGATGGAAATAGAGGTCAGAATTCTTATATGATGAGTTGACAACATGTCACCAGGGTCAATAATATTCACATTTTGAATTTGGAGACTTTTGTATCTGGACAGTTTTTTTTTTTTCCCCACTCCCTAAAATGGGCCTTTTGGCGAAAAAAATGTCCTGACTTTGAGGCTCTTACCAAAACAGAGATGGCAGTTCATGACTTTTGTCATGACTGAATTGAACTGTGCGCTTCCCGGGTTGGGCAAGACGATGACCTGGGCCAGTGCTGTGTTGTTCACCTTGTGAAAAGCAAAAGAAAACGATATCATGTCAGCATATGATCATCAGGGTGACACGTCAACTGCCTGTCTGAGTGATTGCTGTGAAGACTTTCATGCAAAGTCAAACTGTTATCATTTCAACATCCAGGATTTCCTTGACACCGTTTCCTATCAAGATGCAGCTTTGGTGACATCTGGGAGGGTGTTTCAGAAAAAGCATAAAAAATAGGCGTGGGTTCACGCTTTCCTTGGTCATCTATCTATGCCAGTGGCATATAGCGACAGGCAGAGCAAATAAATGCTTTTCTGTCAGATGGGAGAAAGATCAGAATGAACTTGTGCATTCATTCTTTTGTATGTCATAAATTTAAAGCAAACCAATGTCAGGAAAAGCCTCCTAGAACATCGTAATTGAATTGGGGGTTCATCAGAGGAGCTTAAACGGTGGCGGGTGTGTGCAACGGGAGTTTGAATGCGATTGGTTAGTGTTGCGGCCCGGCTCGGCAACCTCGCCGAGGCATCGGCGTTACCTGCAAAGCTCTGGCGAGCGCCCTGTCGTCGCTCTTGACCAGGAACAAGGTGGCGATGCCGGCGTCGTGGAGGCGCATCGCGGCGTTGGTGACCGCCTGGGCGTTGGCCACCGAGCCGCCCACGAAGAAGACGGCCACTTTCCTGACCAGGAAGCCGCTGCGCACCCTCTTGAAGGTGTTGTGCGCCACGAAGCTCATGGCCGTCTCCAGGCTGCGCCGTTTGTTGGTCTGCAGCGTCTGCAGGCCCTCCACGTGCCGCAGCAGCGCCCGCTTCTTCAACGCGTCGGCGAAGCGCACCTCGGTGGTCACCTCGCTGTTGTAGAGCGCCAGGGCCACGCGGGCGCCCCGCGGGCAGTTGCTCTCCGACACGGTGAGGCCGCGCAGCAGCCGCAGCGTGGCCTCGCGCATGCTGTTGAAGGCCGGCCGGCCCACGTCGTTGGACGCGTCCAGCACGAAGGCCAGCTCCGTCGGGTACAGGGGGCACTCCAGCTTGCCTAAGGAAGGCCACCGACACGTTATTTTATTCCCCCCGCCATCCGCGCCGGACTCGAAAGTGGAAACGGCGGCGGGTTTTGCGACTTACCGTAGCAGCACGCTGTGAACAAAAGGGACAAAAATGACAATTAGTGCACTTGTACTTTGAACCTCACAGTGGAGAAGGGGGCGGGGTGAGCAGTGGCTGACTTGCATGAGACAATGCAGCCCCCCCCCCCTCAGAACAAGAATAATTGTTGATCCTTTGAGTATTTTGAAGAGATCACATGATGGATAGGTTGCTATGAAAGCTGACAAGTGGGATTCAAACAAAACGCCTCCTTCGACTTGTGTCGATGAACTTAAACGGATGACACTTACGACAGTTGTCTCTGATCTTCTTGACGAGGTCACATTGCTGATGACAAAAAAAAATAAGAATTAAAAAAAACAAGCGCATTACATTACGCTGCAGCACGATTTCAAGTAAGCAGGACGAGTTGTTAAAAGCATTCGTACCACAACTCCCGGTCCTCTTGGTCCTTTCTGACCCTAAGGCACCAAAAGGACAAATGGCGACGTTAACTTTTGCACAACATCAACGTTGTCGGATAAGGTGGAAGTGAACGACTCTGCTTACGTAAGGCCCCGGATAGCCGACCTCTCCTTTCTGTCCAAGCGTTCCGGCATTTCCAGACACGCCCTGGCGGGAAATAGATCCCAGCTTGTAAATGTCACCATAGAATGAATGCAAGCTACGAGCAGGACTGGGCGGTTTATGGAAATGTAATCATGATTTCCATTTTGGCTTCACGCGATCTATATTCACATGATGCTGACATGTTTTGCACATTTGAAAAAAAGTTTCTTTGAGCAAAATGATGCTGACACTTCCTGTTTTCTATTCTCTATATGGACTACCGCGTCACCGCCAAGTGGCCGAAAGTGGAATTTAAGCCCAAACTAAAGAACAAATATTGAGTTAAAATGGGACCAAAAAAAAAAAATCTTTGTATTTGTTGTGATCTTTTTTCTCATTTTTTTAAAATCTTTAAAAATATTTGAAATATTTTCACACTTTTGAAGCAATATTTTTGTATTCAAATTTGTTTATGGATTTATCTATTAAATCAACACACACACATACACACACACACACAAAGCAAAATATTGCAGTTTACCCTCTGTCCACGATTTCCTCGCAGACCAGGTCCACCCTTGGTTCCTGCGTTACCAGCTTCGCCCTGCACGGTTAGAAAAAGAATAGGTGTCCTACATATATTGGAGTACACAAATGTCAACGTTTTCTTACAAACAACCAACAGTTTTCAGAAATACCGTACAGAACGTTTCGTCGACATTGTGGGTTTTGTCAATGAGAAAATTTGGCAAGCTGGACAGCGCTGAGGCACGGAGACTGTCGACATGAGTCTCCAGTCCCTCGGCCAATCAGGATGCAGAACACAATGCATTGTATTTAAAAAAAAAAAAAATTAAAAAAAAAAAAAAAACCACAAAAAAAATTCCAGGAAACGGCAAAGCCTGAAATATGAACCATGTTATAATGAGGTATTACTTTATATCTATAGATATATAAATATATAAGCACGCGCACACAAACACACACACACACACACACACACACACACACACACACACACACACACACACACACGTACTGTGTAGATGTAAACACCAAGATGAAAATATTTTTTCTCATATTCGGAGTCGGCATTTTGCTTACCTTTGGCCCCGGGAACCCTGGAAAGCCTTCGTCACCCTGGAGATGAAAACCAATGTATTTATTACGTCACATTATCTCCAAAATGACATCATATAATAAGAGTCATATCCGAGAGTGTGTTAGAAGTGCAAACATAAGGGATGGCCAAATGGACTTGCCCTTCTTCCTTTGGGCCCCGCGGTGCCGAAACCATCTCTGCCATCTTCGCCCTTTGAGGAAAACGCGACACGTCCGTTTGAGCTGGCTGCCACCGTTCGTCAGCATCGCAAGTACAAAATAAAAGCTGTCTTACAGACTCTCCGCGGAGTCCGAGTGGTCCGATGACGCCTTTAATCCCTGGATCTCCGGGCTCTCCCTGCGCACATACACAACCCGAGAAAGAGCAGGATGGAGAGGAAAAAAAAAAAAAAAAAACAGTCAAACGTCTCCCTTAGGAAGGTGTACAAAAATGGAATGGCGATATTATCTTTTCACATGTTTTCCTTCAATAGATGAGAGTCACATGAGAAAGAGCGTGTTTAGAAATGAAACAAGGCTGTCGCGGAAAAGAACACAAAGCCACGCCAACACGGGTTCCAGTGTGTACCTTGCGACCGACGGCTCCCCTTCTTCCCTTTTCTCCCGCAGTGCCCGGGCTTCCCCCAGGACCCTAACAAAGGAAAAATACCCCCACAAAAGAAACAAGATCTTACGAGCTGCTCTGCTTTTTAAATATACAGTGCAGTAAAATATTGACATTTACCGCATTTTCTTATACGACAGCCTTCGTGCAAAATAGGATAGACCCCCCCCCTCCCCCCCCACAAAAAAAAAAAAAAACACCTCAAAATGTGTGTGTGTGTGTTTGGGGGATACTTTCTGGATGCACAGTATAAGTCGACAATAGATTTTTGAAACCAAACAAAATCTAGTAGGCTCCCTTACCCTGGGTCCAGGATTTCCGTCTTCTCCTCTGGGTCCTGGTGCACCGTTAGGTCCAGCTGGACCCTAGTCAAGAAGACAAATCAGGCAATCGTGATGACGCAGCGGTACAGTATCGTCAATGCAAACCGCAACACCGAACATCCAAAATGGTCACTTCATACCACTTCCAATCTCAATAACGGGTCCTTGAGGGGGTGCGAATGTGTCCTGATACAATAGACATGTTCACCCAATATCGCGTTGATTCGTGAAACTAATTTTGCCCACTGCTCATCATTTGCAAAGAGGACTTACCCGTGATCCTCCAATTCCAGCTTCTCCCGTCACACCATCAACTCCAGGCGGTCCCGCGTTACCCTTGATTGAAAACAGTCACGTCATGGAATGAGGTGACATCCTTACCCTTGGTCACAGCATGTTAAAAAAAAAAAAAAAAAGACTTACAGCTTGTCCCGGTGCGCCTCGTCTCCCATCCGCTCCCTAATGAAAACATCAGGATAAATACAAAGTGGCTATTTGGCAAACCCAGTGAGTGGTAGACCATGTTACCCTTCTTCCTGGCTCTCCGGGTCCTCCCTTGTTTCCGTCCTCGCCGGGCTCGCCCTGGAAGTCAACAACACACAACAGTCACACAAAAGTCAACTGTCACTGTATAGACTGTGTGTTTTTTTTAATGTGTATATTTAAATTACGTTAGTATTTGGTGTATAAATTTGGTGTGAGTGTTTGGTATGTAATGTGTGTGTGTGCTTGATTAGTGTTTATGGGTGTGAGGGATTTAAGGTTTTTGTGCATGTTTGGTCATGTGTGTGTTTTGTGTGTGTTTCGGGGTTTACTGAGAGTTTGTAAATGCGTTTTCATACTAGATTCCCCCCCTCCCCCCGTATTGTAATAATGTATTATGTTTCTTATGCAATGAATTCTATTTCTCTATATTGTATGCAACTGGAGAGATTACCGCTGGTCCGGCATCACCAGGGTCTCCCTTGGGTCCAGGTTGGGCGTTATCCTTTCCACTTGTGCCCTATTAAGACAGAAATATCAAAATCAATAGGCGTAACCTTTAAATTATTTTCACAAATGGACACGGCTAATGGTTCCAATACAGTAAATGTGCACGAAACTCACAGGGTCTCCTCTGATTCCCATTTCTCCTCGGTCTCCTGCTTGGCCTTTGATGCCTTTAGGACCCTGGAAAGATTGAAAGCCAAAAACGTCAGATGGGAAAATACTGCCTGGGAAATAATCATAACCCAAGAAATGCTTTACTCACTCTTCTGCCAGGATGTCCCCTGTCTCCTGAGGGCCCGGCCACTCCACTTTTGCCCTGAGAACACCCCACCGCAGATATGCAAATGTATTCAATTCTATCCACGTAACAATGCGATTCTGTGAGTACATTTTAAAAGACGCCCATACCTCTTCGCCGTTAATACCGTCCAGGCCAATTTCTCCAGATTCACCCTGTGACACGTTAGCATTTGTTTAACGTTTTTTTTTTTTCCAGTAGCTCAGTCTCACTATGTGAATTGAAAAGGAAATGAAGTCACCTTTTCTCCAGAGTATCCTCGAGAACCCTGAGGAAAGTGTCGAAAATCAAAGTTAGCAGGTCGCATAGTTGACGTCATTCTGTGATTATATAGTATGTGTATATGTCACGGAGTGATACATATTATACTACAGTATATTCAATTATGGCGGAAGTGACGCAATAGCACACAGTGTGGAACCTGCTTCCCGCCGTACAGTCAGTCAGAGCGCCGAGGAGCAATTCACAGTGGTGAGTCGCATCTCATTGGTGGTCTGGATTAATTCGTATTTCAATATTTCAATTCCCTTTTCTCATACTGCTGTGTGGTGTGCCCGAGTAGTTCCCCCTTAATTGTTCCGAGCCCACCTTGCTTTCTGTGTCGTTGTGAAAGTCCGAAACCGGAAGCGGCTTCACCATTGCTCCCGCCATTCTGTATTTGATGTAATGTTTATCTCATGTCAATGTTGCTCTATCTTGTTGTTCACCTGTTTATTTATTATTCGTTCAACTATTTTAGTGGCGTGAGCCCGCAGTTCACTGCGGCCGCCATTCGTGTTTCGTATTACGCAGTCAGGTCTCTGCCGCATGTGGTGTGTTCAATGACACTTCGTAAATGAGAGATTATGTGTTCTTTTTCTCTTTTACTGTGAATCGTTGCAAAAATGGATTACCAGGAATCCACCATAATGCGTTAGTTAAAAACACCATACGATCACACATGCTGCATATTTTGTCTTCTTATAAGATTAGGGACAAAATTTTGTTCGTCAGTGAGAGTTCAATTTAATTCAATTTAACAGAGAGCTACCAGGAATGCAAAGTGATAATTGTCACCATTGTGCCGCCATACTGTGTTGCAGTGTTGGAATAAAAAAAAAACATCTGTGTGTCAGTGATGTGGAGCTGTAAATTGCCACACTCAGTAGTGGCTCGTCACATACATAAATGGAAAAAAAAAGTGATCAAAAAGGCCCTTGGAGGACATGTCATCAAAATTTAACCTGCGCCACCCATATACTATAAGGAAAACTGAACTGCTCCGCATTTTAGCATCGCCCATCTGTCTAGGGTATGAGGTTCAAGTTTAGGGAAACAAACAAAATATCAACCTAATCTGGTCTAAGAATCATAACAATTTGAGGAGTGCATTAGCACCCTAAAATGGATGCCTCAGAACAGAATACCAGACAAAATTCAACGGCTTCGGCGGCTCTACTTTAAAACAATTCAGAGCCAGTTTCATAAGCAATCGTCTGAGAAAGCCCACAACATAGCATGTTAGGCAAAATTTTAATAACGATGAAGCAAATTAAAGAGCTCCCTAATTCACCGGAAATGTGTACAATCAATGACTTGATAATTTCCTTTACCTTGAAACCTCTCTGTCCAGGACAGCCCTGGAAACCTTGAGTGCCATTCACGCCAGCAGGACCTCTTTCTCCCTGTTATCAGATAGTGACCACAAAACTCTGTTAACACGTGACAATAAAGAAATGAAATAATTCATAAAAACCGAATGAATGCAATATTATCCAATATACGAGTCTAGTAAGTGGTTTTATGTAAACACTGAAAGGGACCGAAAATAAGCGTACCGGTCCACCTTCATCACCAGGATGTCCTTGGCTTCCTGGACCACCTGGACGACCCTAAGAGAAAAAACCCCAACAACAACAACATTCAATTATCAGCAATTTACTTACTTTTTAGGGTATTTTGATCTCAATTTTTGGCCAATGATTACCTTAGGTCCTGAAACTCCGATGGAGCCTCGGTCTCCCCTTGTGCCTGTACATTTGCACGGCACTCCACAGCATTCCCTCTCTGCAATATTGTCCTAAGTAACATGAAGGAAACATATTGTGTTAGTCAATATCCAGTATTTTGTATTGTTCTGCACATTGAAATTGTCCACTTACCAATTCCTCCATTAGCTCGTAGTCCAAGTCGAGGATGTTGAGTCGTAGGGGTCTGGTGTACCTGAAGCCACGGCCAAATTCCAACAATGCAGCGTCTTCAAACCTGGGCACTCGTTCGAGCCCAACCAGGATCAAACTGTTGACTCCTAGTTGTAGATGGAAATATTTGTCTTGTCATGACAGTCAACCCTCGGTCATCGCGGGGGGTTATGTTCCTTCCCAACCCGTGATGGGTGGAAAATAGTTTTTCCCCTTTCACATGACTTAAGCACATTTTAGATTGGAAAATATGCAAGACAGTGGCCCTTAAGGAACAGGATTGAAGACTCCTGCGTGAGTGCATTACAGATTTCTGCACTACAGAGTCGATCAGTCACCTGATTGCCGGAGCTCGTCCACTCGCCTTTTCATTTCAGAATAGGGTGCATCAATACCATCAGTCAGATGAATAACAACCTGGAATGAAAAGATTACACTCAAACTTCATTACTTTAAGTCCAGTCAGAAATTAGTGGACTGATGCCCCTGTTCACAAAATAAAGTCTTTCAAACCGCCTTTCTTGCTTTGGTTCACAAACTGCGTTTATGAGCAATCTTGACATCCCCCGCTTAAACATTGTTCTTATGTAAAAGGGAAAATGATTTTGGTTCGCAAAGTGAGTCTGAAGGCTTGAAGTTTGTGAACCGAGGTTTGGCAGTACTGACAGGAAGCTGTGTGTCTCATAAACTCACCTTGACAGTATCATCTTGTCTGTTTCTGAATCTGTCAGTGTAAGCCGAGATGGTCTTGCCACTGAGAACGAAGGGGCCGCGAGCACGAAGGCCTCTAAAGGCATCCAAGAGCTTGTCGGCATTGTCGGAGAAGTCCACCTGGACTGGCTGCCCGGTGGAATCGATGGCGAGCATGCCGATTTGAATGGATGGAATTTGCCCCGATGAACAGCTGATGGTCGACATTTTGGCGATCCTCTGCAGAATGGCAGCCATCTTGTTCAGGAGGTTGGTTTGCGCACTGAATATGTTTTGGGCAGAAACGTCGAAGCCCACTAACACCTCGAGGTTGCAAGCTAGAAAAGACAAATTGTCATACCAAACACCAACAATTTAGTCCATTATCATCTTTTATACTGTTCACTATTCATTGATTTAACAACTAAGCAGTATAGCCTTTGCTTTAAGGTTATACACATGACATTGACAATCAACATTATGGATATACATATGGTACATACATTGGACACACTGTTTTATATTATTATCCATATGTTTCCCTATCCAATTACACTTTGTTCAGATTGTGACCACAGTAATCCGCCTTCCATCGCAGGCGTTACTTTCCAGAAGAATTTCTTTGAATTGCACCTCAATGCTTCTCTTTGTATTTTATATTCTTGTGGTTGATTCTATGCTGTACTATTAATTATTATATTATTAGTTGTATTACGGTTTATTTCCCATGGAAATATCCAGTTGATAGCAACATTTTTTGTGTGTGTTTTTTTTTTTTATGGTTTTTACTGAAAATATCTGCCCTTGTGTCAGTTTATTGAGATATTTTATCTATCATTATCGCGACAAAATAATGCCGTAACGTTTCTTACCTTTGGGAGCTTCCTGGACACCAACGCACAGCTTGCCCTTTACTTCGTCATCTAACGTCCCCAGTATTTGCTCATTGAGCTCAGAGAGCTCTTGGATGGTTCTGGCTCTGGCCACAGTGGAGGAGTCACTGGCGATTGTCTCCAACTCATTCTCCGCGTCACCCACTCCAACGGCAAAGACTCTCACGCCGCTATTCTTTAAGTTAAGTACCGCTGATTTGCTGTCATCAGAAGATGGTCCTCCCGTGATAACCATGAGGATCTGAGCAGTGCCTTCATCTTTACGACTGCCCTTTTCTTTGGAAAATTGAACATTTTGTATGTGTCGAATGGCCGCCCCTGTGTTGGTTCTACGGCCCCCTGGATAATCTGCACGCTCAATGGCACTAATAATATCTGGTTTATTTTTGTAGGTGTTGAGGTAGAACACATCTGACACGTCAGTGCCGTAATGCGCCAGTCCAATCCTCAGGTTGTCTCTGTCGGTGTAGAAGAGATCGATTAGTTCGGCGACAAATGCCATGACTTTATTGAAATTTTCTCTGCCCAGGTTTATGGAGCCATCCACCAAAAACACGATATCAGCCTTCTTGGATGCAGGCAGGCCTTGTGCTAGGATAAGATGAGACAGAGAAGGGAAAAGGGTGTTTCATTAGCTGCTATAACATACGCTAATACTGTCTCCATTTCCAGAACACTCACTGGGAATCTCCTCTGGGGTGGGATCATCAGGGATCGTCCCTTTCAGTCTTGCCACCAATCTGTCATTGATTGCTGGCAGGCCAGGGAACGTAGGAACCTGAAGGACATCTTCTGGTGACTTAGCAATTTGGGCGAGCTGCCTTGTGTCTGCTCCACTTGCTCCAATACCAATACAGTTGACCCTGGATCCCTTAAGCAAAGGCCCATAGAGAGACACATCTTGCGGGGAACGTCCTCCTGTGAGAACCACAAGATGCTGGGAGGCCTCCAGAGGACGGACACCGGCAGAGGGCTTCAACTCATTCTGTATGACATATTCAATAGCATCAGCCAGGTTGGAGGAGCGGCCGCCCATTTGACGGAGTTTTCGAACGGCCGTGATAACGTCTGGCTTGGCGTTATACGAATTGAGCGAGAACTCCGGTTTGACTCGGTCCGCATACTGGACGAGGGCCACGCGCACTTGGTCAGGTTGCACGTCGAGTTGCCGGATGAGATTCAAGATAAAGTCACGGATGTGAGCGATACCCGTTACACCTGTGTTGTCTGAGCCATCAATAAGGAAAATGATGTCCTTTCGCCCAACGTCTAACACATCTGCAAAGAGCAATAAAACGATCATTTTTAGTTATCTATTCCAGCAAAGTCTATTAAATATCCACATCTTACCTAAGGGCTCATCCGGAGGGCGATAGCTTTCGATGATATCAGTAGCGGATATTGTTCTGACTGAATCAATGAGCTGCTGCTCCACGGCTGGAAGCTCCTGGAAACTTTCAACTGTGTATGCAAGTTCAGGCTTCAAGGAAATTTTCCTCAGCTCATCCGGGTCTGAATTCCTTGAACCGATGGCGATTGGTGCAACATGGCTTCTCTTAAGTTGGTCTGCTGGAGTCGTAACATCATCCGTAGAGCTTCCACCGGTAACTACAATCAAAAACTGAGGCACTCCGTCTTCGATGCGACTTCCGGCGGACCGCTGGTAGATGTTTCGAGAGACCCACTCAAGTGCACGTCCTGTGTTCAGACGACTTCCTCCTCTGCTTCGGAGTTGCGTTACAGCCTGGCGTACTTCATTTTTAGTGGAAAATTCATTGAGGAGGAATTCTACATTTGTGTCGTCGCTGTACTGTACTACAGAAATTCTGACTTTATCCAGTCCAACATCTAACTTCTCCACAACTCTTCTGATCATTTCACGAATGGCAGGGAAGTCATTTCGTGCTGCACTCGAGCCGTCGATGAGAAACACAACATCCCTCTTTTCTCCACCTGTGCTTGGAATGATTTCTGTAAAAAGAGAATCCGTGGAAATGAGGTATAATTGGTGATATATTTTACAACATGAGCTAATTAATGACATACAATTGATCCCTGCTTAGAAGAGGTTCAGCATTAAAACAAGATCATTCCATTGTTTGGGTGGGGTGGATTTTTTTTTTCCAATTTCCCCCATTTTTGGGAGAAAACATATAGTCAATATTTGTCAGCCTTTTCTGAAGATTTTTTGGGGTGCAGGAAAAAAATGTCAATGACCATCAATTTTACACCGATTTTTGCTATTCGTGGTGGTCCACAGTATAACCAAACAGTATGACAATCAATTTCACTTTAGTGTAGTAAAATAAAAAGCTACCTTCAATGACTGGGAATTGCGGGATGATCCTGGCGATGTCATCGTCGGATAATTCTGTAAGACTATTGATTACGTTTTCCTGGACTGTATCCAAGCTTGGAAGATCATCTACAATGTAGGCAAAGTTAGGTACAAAGGACACGATTTGCAGATCCTGAGGCTTCATATCCCTGGTTCCAATGCTGAACGGAATAACTCTTGATCGTTTGAGGGTAGATGCCGGACGATTGATGTCATCTGTTGGAGACCCACTGGAGACGACAACCAAAAACTGAGGGACACCCTCTTGTTTCCTGCTACCTCGTGCAGCTGTCAGCATATCCTCATTGACAAATTGTAAAGCCTGACCCAGGTTACGCCCTCTTCCTCCCCGCTGCCTTAATCCCCTGACAGCATTCAACACGTCTTCTTTGGTTGGATGTGTGTTGAGATACATGTCAGCCTGCGGATAATCGGCAAACTGGAGCACACCGATTCGGATCTTATTTTCGCCCACGTTCAGATTCTCCACAACCTTACGGATGAACTCCTGGATGATAGGGAAATCCCTTCCAATGCCATCAGATCCATCGATGATGAAGACTATGTCCCTCTGGGGGCCTTGTGACTCGGCTAAGGAAACAGGAAAATAGGATGTTAGTTAATTTTTTTTCTGAAATGTGAAATAAAAATGCTTGTCTCAAGCCTCCCAGAAGCAGTTTCATTACTCCTGAAATGAAACAGACAACAGCTGTGGAGTTGATATCAAATAGTTGTTTGATATTTGGTTGGTTGTGGTAACAAAAAGAGGCCATCATTAGCATGAACACTGCTACATAAAACTGGAACTGATAACTTCAGGTGACTAACTCAATGTGTGTGAGCAATCAGCAATTAGGACTGTAAGACCACAAGAACAACAAATAAAGAATGTGCAAACTAGTTGACATCCAATACAAGAAGGTGTGATCCGAAATACACGAAGAGCACGCAGTTGTTCACTGAGAACATTCAGAAATGCACAGCATTGTTGAAATGTGCTGTTTGGTTATTCAGAGTGCACTAAATAGGGGCACGGTGCACCAGTGCCTCAAACAATACAATAGAAACAATTCAAGCAAGAGCTGCTCATTAGTTTAGATCACTTAGGAATTAATGAATGGGCATCATGCTCCGCCTCTCCGAACACACACACACTCAGAGTGGTGCACTGGCATCAGAGTGAAATTCTGAAAGCCGACAGAGGCATAACATAGGCAGTTCACATGAAACATGAAGGTAAAAAAAAGCTCATATAAGCAAAAAACATTTAGGACTCGGATTCTTTGGAAAGATACAACATAGTTGAATTTAAACCTAATTTAGAAGAAGTATGGCCAGGGAAAAGATTTCAATATTGTCAAAAGATTTCAAGAAGGAGACATTGTATTGTTATTTGATTTATTTATTCTCATCCTGAAGATTGCTGGTGGAAAAAAAAACTTGTGATAAAGATCTAGCTTACCAGTAAGTGATGGTTTCATGGACAGAGCACTTAGCACCCTGCTCATGACAGACGGAAGCTCTGTGAATTCAGTCACAGAAATAACAGATCTGGGATCGTGGGTTATATTCTGTAAAGCTCTGCTATCAGAGCTTCTGGTCCCGATGGCAAAGATCAGCACTCCGAGCTGTTTGAGAGCAGAAGCTGGTGCTTCCACACTGTCAGAAGACCTTGCGCCGCTGAGCAAGATTAGGACCTGTGGGACTCCTTCAAGGCGTCTGCTGCCGGCAGAGGCGGTGAAGACATTATCCCTCAAGTACTGGAGAGCTGCTCCGGTGTTGAGGGTTCTTCCACCTCTGTGCCTCAATCCTCTGACAATGTCAAGAATTTCGCCTTTGGTTGCGTATGTGTTGAGATAGAATTGGACTGCTGCGTCTGTGCTATACTGAACCAGGGAGACACGATCTTTGTCGTCATCCAAACTCAGCGTCTCTACGACTCTTTGGACAAAGTCCCTCATTGCTGTGAATGTATTTCTTGTGGCATCGGAGCCATCCAACAAGAAAACCACATCCCTTCCCGGTCTGTCCGCTGTGGTAAACAAAACATGAGGTATTAAGTCCTCGCCTTTTACCGCCTCATTGCTAAACGTCAACACGAGCCTGTGTACACATTTGAATAGCAGTCAACTTGTCATGTTTGGGAGAAAGATCTCGCTTACCAGTGACTGTTGGTGTCATGGGTGTGGCTCTGAGTACCCTGCTGATTACAGAGGAGAGCTGTTCTTGGACACTGGGGAGGTCAGAGAGCTCAGACACCACGAGAGCGTGGCGAGGGTCATGGGATATCTTTTTCAGTTCGCTGCTGTCAGAGTTTTGTGTTCCAATGCTGATTGTAAAGACGCCATGCTGTTTGAGAGCAGAGGCTGGCGCATCAACGCTGTCAAAAGACCTGCCGCCATTTAGCAGGATCAAGATCTGCGGAACACCTTGCGTGCGCCTACTCCCTGCGGAGTTTGTAAAGACGTTGTCTCTCAGGTATCGGAGGGCGGCCCCTGTGTTGAGGGGCCTGCCTCCTCTGTGTCTAAGGCCTCTGACTGCGTTGACAAACTCCTCTTTTGTGGTGTACGTGTTCAGATAAAAACTGGCCTCTGGATCTGTGCTGTACTGGACCAGAGAGACATGGTCTTTGTTTGCGCCCACATTGAGTTTCTCCAGCACTTGTTCAACAAAATTGCGCATGGCGGGGAAGCCATCCCTTGTGCCATCAGAACCATCCAGAAGGAATACAATATCCTTTTTGGCTTCCGCTGAGAAAAGACGGAGGACAAATGATGAAGAGAACCTTTGCGCAACAGCGAGACTAGCCGATTACTCATATTCATGGGATGCAGTGTCCTGTTTGAATTCAATCCCTTCTAAAGTAAAGATTAACTCGTCACAATTTCAATAACGTCAAGTTGTGTTCAGTAAGGGTGATCAGATAACGTGCCCAT
This sequence comes from Hippocampus comes, assembly GCF_001891065.2. Classification (NCBI taxonomy): domain Eukaryota; kingdom Metazoa; phylum Chordata; class Actinopteri; order Syngnathiformes; family Syngnathidae; genus Hippocampus; species Hippocampus comes. The sequence continues at coordinate 4,005 of NW_017805375.1, read as the reverse complement.
GCCCGGTGAGAGCTTTACTTGTACACGTACCAATTACCCGTGGCGTTTCTGGGGTGACATCAATCACCACAGCCTCCACAGAAGACTGAAGTTGTTGTTGGACCGTGGGGAGGTCGGTGAATTCAGTCACCGAGAGAGCATATCTGGGGTCGTGGGCTATCTTTTGCAGCTCTCCGTTATCGGACCTTCTGGTACCGATGGCAAAGATCAGCACTCCGAGCTGTTTGAGAGCAGAAGCTGGTGCTTCCACACTGTCAGAAGACCTTGCGCCGCTGAGCAAGATTAGGACCTGTGGGACTCCTTCAAGGCGTCTGCTGCCGGCAGAGGCTGTGAAGACATTATCCCTCAAGTACTGGAGAGCTGCTCCGGTGTTGAGGGTTTTTCCACCTCTGTGCCTCAAGCCTCTGACAATGTCAAGGATCTCGCCCTTGGTTGTGTATGTGTTGAGATAGAATTGGACTGCTGCGTCTGTGCTATACTGAACCAGGGAGACACGATCTTTGTCGTCATCCAAACTCAACGTCTCTACGACTCTTTGGACAAAGTCCCTCATTGCTGTGAATGTATTTCTTGTGGCATTTGAGCCATCCAACAAGAAAACCACATCCCTTCCCGGTCTGTCCGCTGTGGTAAACAAAACATGAGGTATTAAGTCCTCGCCTTTTACCGCCTCATTGCTAAACATCAACACGAGCCTGTGTACACATTTGAATAGCAGTCAACTTGTCATGTTTGGGAGAAAGATCTTGCTTACCAGTGACTGTTGGTGTCATGGGTGTGGCTCTGAGTACCCTGCTGATTACAGAGGAGAGCTGTTCTTGGACACTGGGGAGGTCAGAGAGCTCAGACACCACGAGAGCGTGGCGAGGGTCATGGGATATCTTTTTCAGTTCGCTGCTGTCAGAGTTTTGTGTTCCAATGCTGATTGTAAAGACGCCATGCTGTTTGAGAGCAGAGGCTGGCGCATCAACGCTGTCAAAAGACCTGCCGCCATTTAGCAGGATCAAGATCTGCGGAACACCTTGCGTGCGCCTACTCCCTGCGGAGTTTGTAAAGACGTTGTCTCTCAGGTATCGGAGGGCGGCCCCTGTGTTGAGGGGCCTGCCTCCTCTGTGTCTAAGGCCTCTGACTGCGTTGACAAACTCCTCTTTTGTGGTGTACGTGTTCAGATAAAAACTGGCCTCTGGATCTGTGCTGTACTGGACCAGAGAGACATGGTCTTTGTTTGCGCCCACATTGAGTTTCTCCAGCACTTGTTCAACAAAATTGCGCATGGCGGGGAAGCCATCCCTTGTGCCATCAGAACCATCCAGAAGGAATACAATGTCCTTTTTGGCTTCCGCTGAGAAAAGACGGAGGACAAATGATGAAGAGAACCTTTGCGCGACAGCGAGACAGGCCGATTACTCATATTCATGGGACGCAGTTTCCTGTTTGACTATCAATCCCTTCTAAAGTAAAGATTAACTCGTGACAGTTTCAATTACTTTAAGTTGTGTTCGGTAAGGGGGATCAGATAACGTGCCCATGCCCGGTGAGCGCTTTACTTGTACACGTACCAATTACCGGTGGCGTTTCTGGGGTGACATCAATCACCACAGCCTCCACAGAAGACTGAAGTTGTTGTTGGACCGTGGGGAGGTCGGTGAATTCAGTCACCGAGAGAGCATATCTGGGGTCGTGGGCTATCTTTTGCAGCTCTCCGCTATCGGACCTTCTGGTACCGATGGCAAAGATCAGCACTCCGAGCTGTTTGAGAGCAGAAGCTGGTGCTTCCACACTGTCAGAAGACCTTGCGCCGCTGAGCAAGATTAGGACCTGTGGGACTCCTTCAAGGCGTCTGCTGCCGGCAGAGGCGGTGAAGACATTATCCCTCAAGTACTGGAGAGCTGCTCCGGTGTTGAGGGTTCTTCCACCTCTGTGCCTCAATCCTCTGACAATGTCAAGGATCTCTCCTTTGGTTGTGTATGTGTTGAGATAGAATTGGACTGCTGCGTCTGTGCTATACTGAACCAGGGAGACACGATCTTTGTCGTCATCCAAACTCAGCGTCTCTACGACTCTTTGGACAAAGTCCCTCATTGCTGTGAATGTATTTCTTGTGGCATCGGAGCCATCCAACAAGAAAACCACATCCCTTCCCGGTCTGTCCGCTGTTGTAAACAAAACATGAGGTATTAAGACCCCGCTTTTTACCGCCTCATTGCTAAACGTCAACACGAGCCTGTGTACACATTTGAATAGCAGTCAACTTGTCATGTTTGGGAGAAAGATCTTGCTTACCAGTGACTGTTGGTGTCATGGGTGTGGCTCTGAGTACCCTGCTGATTACAGAGGAGAGCTGTTCTTGGACACTGGGGAGGTCAGAGAGCTCAGACACCACGAGAGCGTGGCGAGGGTCATGGGATATCTTTTTCAGTTCGCTGCTGTCAGAGTTTTGTGTTCCAATGCTGATTGTAAAGACGCCATGCTGTTTGAGAGCAGAGGCTGGCGCATCAACGCTGTCAAAAGACCTGCCGCCATTTAGCAGGATCAAGATCTGCGGAACACCTTGCGTGCGCCTACTCCCTGCGGAGTTTGTAAAGACGTTGTCTCTCAGGTATCGGAGGGCGGCCCCTGTGTTGAGGGGCCTGCCTCCTCTGTGTCTAAGGCCTCTGACTGCGTTGACAAACTCCTCTTTTGTGGTGTACGTGTTCAGATAAAAACTGGCCTCTGGATCTGTGCTGTACTGGACCAGAGAGACATGGTCTTTGTTTGCGCCCACATTGAGTTTCTCCAGCACTTGTTCAACAAAATTGCGCATGGCGGGGAAGCCATCCCTTGTGCCATCAGAACCATCCAGAAGGAATACAATGTCCTTTTTGGCTTCCGCTGAGAAAAGACGGAGGACAAATGATGAAGAGAACCTTTGCGCGACAGCGAGACAGGCCGATTACTCATATTCATGGGACGCAGTTTCCTGTTTGACTATCAATCCCTTCTAAAGTAAAGATTAACTCGTCACAATTTCAATAACGTTAAGTTGTGTTCGGTAAGGGGAATCAGATAACGTGCCCATGCCCGGTGAGCGCTGTACTTGTACACGTACCAATTACCGGTGGCGTTTCTGGGGTGACGTCAATCACCACAGCCTCCACAGAAGACTGAAGTTGTTGTTGGACCGTGGGGAGGTCGGTGAATTCAGTCACCGAGAGAGCATACCTTCTGGTACCGATGGCAAAGATCAGCACTCCGAGCTGTTTGAGAGCAGAAGCTGGTGCTTCCACACTGTCAGAAGACCTTGCGCCGCTGAGCAAGATTAGGACCTGTGGGACTCCTTCAAGGCGTCTGCTGCCGGCAGAGGCGGTGAGGCTTCCGCTGAGAAAAGACGGAGGACAAATGATGAAGAGAACCTTTGCGCGACAGCGAGACAGGCCGATTACTCATATTCATGGGACGCAGTTTCCTGTTTGACTATCAATCCCTTCTAAAGTAAAGATTAACTCGTCACAATTTCAATAACGTCAAGTTGTGTTCAGTAAGGGTGATCAGATAACGTGCCCATGCCCGGTGAGCTTTACTTGTACACGTACCAATTACCGGTGGCGTTTCTGGGGTGACGTCAATCACCACAGCCTCCACAGAAGACTGAAGTTGTTGTTGGACCGTGGGGAGGTCGGTGAATTCAGTCACCGAGAGAGCATATCTGGGGTCGTGGGCTATCTTTTGCAGCTCTCCGTTATCGGAACTTCTGGTACCGATGGCAAAGATCAGCACTCCGAGCTGTTTGAGAGCAGAAGCTGGTGCTTCCACACTGTCAGAAGACCTTGCGCCGCTGAGCAAGATTAGGACCTGTGGGACTCCTTCAAGGCGTCTGCTGCCGGCAGAGGCGGTGAAGACATTATCCCTCAAGTACTGGAGAGCTGCTCCGGTGTTGAGGGTTTTTCCACCTCTGTGCCTCAAGCCTCTGACAATGTCAAGGATCTCGCCCTTGGTTGTGTATGTGTTGAGATAGAATTGGACTGC
>NW_017805374.1:1931-2404 GCF_001891065.2 Hippocampus comes | reverse complement strand
TGGCGGCGGCGGCGACTTTTGGAGTGTCAACAACGCGCCGCGCGTGGCGCCAGACGGTCCAAATGACAGAGCGGCCGCAACAAGCGCTTTGACCGATGGCCTCGCGTGACCGTCGATTCCGTTTGTTCCTTTCCTGTGAGCAGGTTTGAGCCTCTCGCCTTCCAGAGGTTTCGGCGCCGGGCTCGCGCGGGGACTTACGGGTGCGACCCTCCACCCGCGTTCCGGGAAAATACCAAGCCAAACCCAGATCATGGTCAAAATTGAATCCCTTCACGATAACGCCCAGCGTAAAAGTGTCAAACCCTCAACGAGTGGATGGATTCCCATCCAGACTCGCTCAAACGAGAATTTAGTCTCAAAAAAAAAAAAAAAAATGAATGACAGGCGGCTACGATGGCATTTTCGAGCAACGTGAGCAATTCACTGTTGAGTGAACCTCCCAATATTCACACTGCGGAAATTGCAAACTCACT
>NW_017805374.1:0-306 GCF_001891065.2 Hippocampus comes | reverse complement strand
CTCTGCGGGCAAAGCGGGGGGGCCGGAGGGGCCACCGGCAAGAAGCTTCACCGCTGCAGGAAGGCGCGCTTGTTTTCTGGTGGTGTAAATAAGGGACGGTGCGGACAGCGCGACAGCAAAAGGGTTGAAATGCCTTCCCGACTCATTTTCTTGGAAATGCGACTCAAGTGAAATTTCACCTTGGTGTCCGAGCGCCATTTCCTCAGCCCAAAGAGGAACGACCGTGATGAAATAAGTCGCAATTTGGCCCCAAAATGCAGTCGCAATTCGCACAAAATTGTTATCTTGACACAACCCAACACACAC
>NW_017805373.1:2074-3608 GCF_001891065.2 Hippocampus comes | reverse complement strand
GGGCGGGGTTGTCACAGGGGCTCAGTGGTGGGGCTCAAACTGTGGTCAGGAAGAACTTGGAAGTCCACCCAAATGAAATTCACTCGCCCGACATAATGACTCACGGTGACAAAACGCCGTTGTGTTGGAAGGCCTCATTTCCAATTGCTGATTATGTCAATGGTTTCAATGCCTAAAAATGAAGGATGGCCGCAAAGCACAACGTCGGAGGATTTTGTCCATTTCAGGGTTCTTGAAACAGACTGCAGACTGGTCAAACTAATCTTCCGGGAAGAAAAAAAAAAAAGGAATAAAAATAATGCCTGTTTGCTTGGAGTGAAACAGTATTGGTACAAAACTGACAAAGATGGAACCTACTAGTAAGATGTGACTCTTTCTGTGTGTGTGTGTGTGTGTGTGTGTGTGTGTGTGTGTGTGTGTGTGTGTGTGTGTGTGTGTGTGTGTGTGTGTGTGTGTGTTGGGGAAGGTCTGCGCATCATGTACTTATGTGCCACAGCCATCGTGTAAAGAAGCGGATCCAACGAGAACCTCAACGTCCTTGTATTTATTGAGATGGAAAAAAAAAATCCTGTAAAGCACTTTTTGTTTGATTTTTGTAAAATAAAATAAAAATTTTAAAAAAAGCAACAACAATGACATGAAAACACAAACGTTTATTTGATAGACTGTGCATCATCCATGTTTCGTGTCAACAAAATGCAATAAAACAGAATGTGATGACATTTGTGGTCATTCCCTACGACTTGCGTCACGACGGGTGGCTGGCAAACACAATTGGACACAAACTTGAAATTAAATTTGTGTTTGGATTTATTCATTGATTTATTTAGCACCGCGCGTCCCACACGCCACAATAACCCTTCAACCCCTAAAATGCTGTGCATTACAATAACAAGCAAACAAGCTAAAGTTAGCTTGCTAGCTTGCGGTGTCGCAAATGCAGACAACACATAAACTTCAGTTTTCCATTTAGTGCATCATTTATTGTAATTACTGACTTAGGCGTCAAAAACAGTAAGCGAGCTTCATTCATGACATATTGTGTCCCAACAAGTTCATCATTTTCATTTTTTTAATCCATATGAGAAACACAGGACACTTCTTCTAGGAAGGACTCAGGAATCGGCTCCTCTGCCACTCGACAGGTTCGCACGATCCACTCGTGTTCCGAGTCATCTGTTAAAAAAAAAAAAACACAAAACAAAAAATAAACATTATAAGCGAGTAAGTTTTCAGGATACCTGAGGCTAATAGCAGCATCTTTTTATGGTTTTTCATAATGGGGAGACTCACAGCAGAGCTGCTGTCGGTCACAGCTCACACCAAGACACTCGCACACAAACTCACTGACGTCACGCCCCTCTCCACCAGGCCCAGCCTCTTAACAGCAGTCCACTATTGTCTTCACATCTTAATGCAATATCTGATTCCATTATATTGTCTGTTTAGTGTTTAAAAAATGTGCTTGAATCATTCGAATTGTGTTTAAAGCACTTATAGCGTGTAAAACTAGTTTCAAAAACTTTTTTTTTTT
>NW_017805373.1:0-1512 GCF_001891065.2 Hippocampus comes | reverse complement strand
GGCGCTTGAGCGCCGCGCAGGCCTCACCCCGAAAGGCTGGCGCGCGCGTGGGGCTCCATTGTGGCGGGCGCGTGGGGGCGGGGGTGGGGAATGGGGGGGTATTCAGGTCCTGGTTGTCGACTGATTGTGTGTAATTTAGCAGCGACGGGCGTCAACGCTAACAGCCACTTCAAGCACAAAACTCTCCCAATCTTCTTCCTACCTGATCAGGAGGGAGACTGTGGGGGGATTTGGGCCGGGCTTGGTCAATTGAGCTTATCAGCAGCTGCAAACATTTTCCGTCCGTCTTTGTGGCTCTAAAATGTAATCATCGTGGCCTACGTGTATCTCGTCATCGGGTCAAGAGGGAACCCCTGTAACCTGCATTGATGATGATTAGATTGACCCCTATTCATGTCTTCGGTAATGGCGCCCTCTTCAGATTGGACGCTGGTGATTTAAGTTGGCCTTAATTGAGGACACAGGTGGCCGGTAAGTATTGGCGACATTTTTGCTGTCTCGCATGTCCCAAGAACGTGCATGTTAGGTTCCCCGAAGATGCTGAATTGCCCAATGAAGCGACGGTAAGTGTCAATGGCTGTTTGTCTACATGTATAGGCTACTGCCTGGCGACCAATCGAGGGTGCCACCTTTCGTCCAAAAGTCAGTTGGGAAAGGCTCCGTCTCACCCGCGACATTTAGGATGAGCCGTAGCCTCTTAATTGCTCGATTTAGAACAAACTTTCGAATCTCCTCGATACAAATTGTTAATCCTGAAACCACAAATCAAGAAACTTATTTTGACTCCACGATACTTTTGCGTTTGAACTCTTCAGATCTTATTGTGGAACCGGAATGTCTAACCGGCGGAGCGAAACGGTACATGTGTAAGTCATCTGTGCCCAATTCACTTCTATGATATCATCACACGACAAAAACAGCATCTGGTTTGATACACATCTTAAAAATGATCATCCGTGCGCAACCGCGCTTTGGAGTCAACCCAAATGGTGTTTTCTGTTCGCAGATGTACAGTGTGCGCGGCCAGGTTTTGAAATATTCCACTTCTCAAGGCCCAGGTTGATGTTATCTGCCCGTGGAACACCTCAGCCTGATGAGGACAAAGGGAGGGCCTGTCGTTTTAGTCACCAGAGGTGTTTTTGTTGGCACTGGAATGTTTTTCACAGTGGAGGCCTTTTCAAAGGGAAACGCTTATCCCAGAAACAGGAAAGTGCGCCAAACAATATGGTAGCCCTGCAGCTGCCTGCTGTGTTGCTACTTGAGAGTCTGTCGACGCCTTTTCACAAATTAGCCTCGGCCTATACTATCAGTAGTTTATTAGTTAAAAAAATTAAAAATGAAAATATCACGAAAAAGGATCATGGCGGTTCATGATGACAATAATCATCAGTTGATATGTAGCATATCCGCATTCGCCTTTCCCATTCATTTTGCGCGGAAAAGTGTTTTGCCCAATTTATAATTTTACCAGTTGCCTGGCAATTATGAGTTCACCCAACTTTTTTTTTTTTT
>NW_017805372.1:718468-718573 GCF_001891065.2 Hippocampus comes | reverse complement strand
TTTTTTTCGGCTAAAAATGCCTTACTGTACTATGTGGTTTTTTTCAGCTAAAATTTTCGGCTAAAAACGCCTTACTATACATGGTCGTTTTTTCGGCTAAAAATG
>NW_017805372.1:714677-718377 GCF_001891065.2 Hippocampus comes | reverse complement strand
ATACATGGTCGTTTTTTTCGGCTAAAAATGCCTTACTATACATGGTCGTTTATTTGGGCTAAAAATGCCTGACTATACATGGTCGTTTTATTTTTTGTTGAAATATCAAGACATTTGCTCACATTGGCCTTCAGAGAAGTCTATCCCAGAAATATAATAAGTTCCATTGAGAGGCCCGTAGCCTAATGGTCAGTGCGTCGGTTTCCCAGCGCTGAGGTGCAGTGTTCAAATCCAGCAACGGCCTACCTGTGTGACAACAGCATGTGGGTTTTCCAAGACCTCCAGGAATTCTCCCACACCCCAAAAACATGGACGGCAGGTTAATGGAACACTTTAATATTTTAAGGATGTGACAAATCACTAAGCGCGTTCCAGTCGAGGAGCAAAAAAGTCAGTGGGAAGAAGGCAACCCGGTGGCCAACTGGTAAGTGCGTCAGCTTCCCATAGTTGAAGTGCGGGCTTCAAATCCAGCTCCATTTGAATGTTCAGATGTCATTTTGATGACCAAGAGATGTTTTGGTCAGGTTGAAAAAAATAAAAAAACACCTTACGAAACATGGTCGTTTTTTGGGGCTAAAAGTTTCGGCTAAAAACGCCTTACTATACATGGTCGTTTTTTTCGGCCAAAAACGCCTTACTATACATGGTCGTTTTTTTCGGCCAAAAACGCCTTACTATACATGGTCGTTTTTTTCGGCCAAAAACGCCTTACTATACATGGTCGTTTTTTTCGGCCAAAAACGCCTTACTATACATGGTCGTTTTTTTCGGCCAAAAACGCCTTACTATACATGGTCGTTTTTTTCGGCCAAAAACGCCTTACTATACATGGTCGTTTTTTTCGGCCAAAAACGCCTTACTATACATGGTCGTTTTTTTCGGCCAAAAACGCCTTACTATACATGGTCGTTTTTTTCGGCCAAAAACGCCTTACTATACATGGTCGTTTTTTTCGGCCAAAAACGCCTTACTATACATGGTCGTTTTTTTCGGCCAAAAACGCCTTACTATACATGGTCGTTTTTTTCGGCCAAAAACGCCTTACTATACATGGTCGTTTTTTTCGGCCAAAAACGCCTTACTATACATGGTCGTTTTTTTCGGCCAAAAACGCCTTACTATACATGGTCGTTTTTTTCGGCCAAAAACGCCTTACTATACATGGTCGTTTTTTTCGGCCAAAAACGCCTTACTATACATGGTCGTTTTTTTCGGCCAAAAACGCCTTACTATACATGGTCGTTTTTTTCGGCCAAAAACGCCTTACTATACATGGTCGTTTTTTTCGGCCAAAAACGCCTTACTATACATGGTCGTTTTTTTCGGCCAAAAACGCCTTACTATACATGGTCGTTTTTTTCGGCCAAAAACGCCTTACTATACATGGTCGTTTTTTTCGGCCAAAAACGCCTTACTATACATGGTCGTTTTTTTCGGCCAAAAACGCCTTACTATACATGGTCGTTTTTTTCGGCCAAAAACGCCTTACTATACATGGTCGTTTTTTTCGGCCAAAAACGCCTTACTATACATGGTCGTTTTTTTCGGCCAAAAACGCCTTACTATACATGGTCGTTTTTTTCGGCCAAAAACGCCTTACTATACATGGTCGTTTTTTTCGGCCAAAAACGCCTTACTATACATGGTCGTTTTTTTCGGCCAAAAACGCCTTACTATACATGGTCGTTTTTTTCGGCCAAAAACGCCTTACTATACATGGTCGTTTTTTTCGGCCAAAAACGCCTTACTATACATGGTCGTTTTTTTCGGCCAAAAACGCCTTACTATACATGGTCGTTTTTTTCGGCCAAAAACGCCTTACTATACATGGTCGTTTTTTTCGGCCAAAAACGCCTTACTATACATGGTCGTTTTTTTCGGCCAAAAACGCCTTACTATACATGGTCGTTTTTTTCGGCCAAAAACGCCTTACTATACATGGTCGTTTTTTTCGGCCAAAAACGCCTTACTATACATGGTCGTTTTTTTCGGCCAAAAACGCCTTACTATACATGGTCGTTTTTTTCGGCCAAAAACGCCTTACTATACATGGTCGTTTTTTTCGGCCAAAAACGCCTTACTATACATGGTCGTTTTTTTCGGCCAAAAACGCCTTACTATACATGGTCGTTTTTTTCGGCCAAAAACGCCTTACTATACATGGTCGTTTTTTTCGGCCAAAAACGCCTTACTATACATGGTCGTTTTTTTCGGCCAAAAACGCCTTACTATACATGGTCGTTTTTTTCGGCCAAAAACGCCTTACTATACATGGTCGTTTTTTTCGGCCAAAAACGCCTTACTATACATGGTCGTTTTTTTCGGCCAAAAACGCCTTACTATACATGGTCGTTTTTTTCGGCCAAAAACGCCTTACTATACATGGTCGTTTTTTTCGGCCAAAAACGCCTTACTATACATGGTCGTTTTTTTCGGCCAAAAACGCCTTACTATACATGGTCGTTTTTTTCGGCCAAAAACGCCTTACTATACATGGTCGTTTTTTTCGGCCAAAAACGCCTTACTATACATGGTCGTTTTTTTCGGCCAAAAACGCCTTACTATACATGGTCGTTTTTTTCGGCCAAAAACGCCTTACTATACATGGTCGTTTTTTTCGGCCAAAAACGCCTTACTATACATGGTCGTTTTTTTCGGCCAAAAACGCCTTACTATACATGGTCGTTTTTTTCGGCCAAAAACGCCTTACTATACATGGTCGTTTTTTTCGGCCAAAAACGCCTTACTATACATGGTCGTTTTTTTCGGCCAAAAACGCCTTACTATACATGGTCGTTTTTTTCGGCCAAAAACGCCTTACTATACATGGTCGTTTTTTTCGGCCAAAAACGCCTTACTATACATGGTCGTTTTTTTCGGCCAAAAACGCCTTACTATACATGGTCGTTTTTTTCGGCCAAAAACGCCTTACTATACATGGTCGTTTTTTTCGGCCAAAAACGCCTTACTATACATGGTCGTTTTTTTCGGCCAAAAACGCCTTACTATACATGGTCGTTTTTTTCGGCCAAAAACGCCTTACTATACATGGTCGTTTTTTTCGGCCAAAAACGCCTTACTATACATGGTCGTTTTTTTCGGCCAAAAACGCCTTACTATACATGGTCGTTTTTTTCGGCCAAAAACGCCTTACTATACATGGTCGTTTTTTTCGGCCAAAAACGCCTTACTATACATGGTCGTTTTTTTCGGCCAAAAACGCCTTACTATACATGGTCGTTTTTTTCGGCCAAAAACGCCTTACTATACATGGTCGTTTTTTTCGGCCAAAAACGCCTTACTATACATGGTCGTTTTTTTCGGCCAAAAACGCCTTACTATACATGGTCGTTTTTTTCGGCCAAAAACGCCTTACTATACATGGTCGTTTTTTTCGGCCAAAAACGCCTTACTATACATGGTCGTTTTTTTCGGCCAAAAACGCCTTACTATACATGGTCGTTTTTTTCGGCTAAAAACGGCTTACTATACTATGTCGTTTTTTTCGTCTAAAAACGGCTTACGAAACGATATTTTTTTGGGGTCAAACCGCCTTCCTATACATGGTCGTTTTTTTCGGATAAAAAGTACTTCCTATACATGGTTGTTTTTTTGGGCTAAAAACGCCTTATTATACATAGTCGTTTTTTTTCGGCTAAAAACTACTTCCTATACATGGTCGTTTTTTTCGGGTTAAAAC
>NW_017805372.1:713224-714562 GCF_001891065.2 Hippocampus comes | reverse complement strand
GCCTTACTATACTATGTCGTTTTTTTCGGCTAAAAACGCCTTCCTATACACTCAGCACTCAACCCAAAATGATGGTGCACTTTCTCTGTGATGACATTATAAAGTCTGAAGATTTTTTTTTTTCATATTATGAAACAAAAGTGACACAGTAATCCCTTGTTTATCGCAGTTAATGGGGACCAAAACCACTGCGATAAATGAAAATCCAAGAAGTAGCAACCGTATAGGTACATGTACATGCGTATGAGTATAAAAAATATTTATAAGGCCAAATTTCATGGTATACATGCATGTAGAAGTCAATTTTGTTGTAATTAACCTTACTTAATGCTGTATACTAATAGATTAAAACATGTATACGTTAGGTTAGTGTATGAATAACAAAATACAGTAAACATATCCATGTAGTACTGTATATGTTGCTCTATGTGACTCGCTTTTGTTTTGCTGACTTTTGCAGCTTCTCGCGGACCGTTTGCGGACTTACTTTTTATTTATTTATTTTTTTTGTTTGAAAAAATCCGCGATGCACTGAAGCAGCGATAAACGAACCGCGAAATAACGAGAGATCACTGTATTCTAAGAATAAAGTCAGGCTTGTATCAGAACAAAGTCATACTGTTCAAATAATGAAGTTGTATTATTGTGACTGAGGCTAAAAGAATCAAGTTGTAAACAAAATTAAGAGAATAAAGTCAAAACTATTGGAAGGCAAAACTTGCTATTTTATGGCAGTAAAGTTCTAAAATGAGAAAAATGTCAGAGGGCTCTTTTTTTCATGACCGGCACGTGTTGTCTCTCCGGACCGAGGCGGGTTAGATCCGACGTCGGTATTTTCGCAGATGAGCGCAGACCAGCGGATCTGTGAGAAGGAGGTCTGCACCACTTTGGAAGTCGTCATAGGTCAACATCATTCATGGCCAATCAAAGCAGCTCGTTACATTATGTGTCGTTGGCTCTTTGAGAACACCCCTTCCCATGAGCTCACTTCCTGTGGCTCTCTGGTTTTTCGAGAGCTGGGTGCCAGCCCAAGGTGGGGACCTTGGCTTTCCAACCTGACCTGTTGGGACGTGGAATGTCAAGCTCTAGAAGGGAAGGGAAGGAACCTTAGCTGGTGTGCGAGGTCGAGAAGTTCTCTCTTTCTCTCTCTCTCACACACACCGGACGTCTGCCCTTCGGGAATCGTGCTCAGTAAGCTAGCTGGTCACAGGGGTGGGGTCCCATGCTGCAAGTCAGAAGAAGGCGATTACATTTTTGCACAGGCCATGCAGCTCAATTGTGTTACATGTGAATTGAATGTCTTCTTATAAAAAAAAATACATACATACATACATACAT
>NW_017805372.1:665724-708224 GCF_001891065.2 Hippocampus comes | reverse complement strand
CGTTTAAACGCGGAAGGATTAAATGCCCTTTTAAAAATCCAAGTTTTGCTGAAGATAGGCTCAAGGAAGAAAAGAAATTGCTGAGACAGATTCAACATTTTATTGGTAAAATGCTCTGGCATGCTAATATAATTATATTTCCAACATGAAACATCCAGTCAGTAATTGGTATTTTGACTGTGAGCGCTGGGATGTTCCCTCACTCTTCTTCTTCCAGGATTTTTGGAGCTGTTGAAGGGGGGGGGGGTGTAAGAATATCAAATGAAACGTGCTACAAGGTGGCTTTTTATACGACGCGGCTCACCTTTTACGCCGCAGTACTCTTCGCACTCGGCCTTGCTGTAGAACTTGTTGCCGTTGGTCTGGCAGAAGCCCACTTTGTAAGGCACGCATTCGCCAAGGGTGGAAGAGAAGGACCAGATGAGGGGCTCGCCCGTGCACGCCACAGGGGACAGGGGGAGACGACACACAGCTGTAAGGGAGGAAACACACGGCATCATATCAATACTTGAAATAATAATTAAATTTAAAAAAAAAACCTCAGTTCTGTATACATCACTTGTGTATGCTCACCCTCAGTGCGACACCTCTGCAGACACTCCCTCTCAGTCTTGAAGTTGTTCTTGTTGCCCAGACAGCCTCCGTATCTGAACATCTGGCAGCTCATGGCGCTGGAGTTGTAGAAGTAATGCTGGTGTATGCCGAAACACGGCCCCGGTTCCGGCCCTAGATTGCACGCCTCTGAGGGGACGACAAAAATTTTGACCCTCTGAAGACTCGATTTTTTTTTTTTTTTTTTTGCAGCTCTTACCCGATCCGTTGAACGTGAGCATGTTATCACCAGAACCGTCCAATTCCATTTCTGCCAGAGCCACAGTTGGTAATACATCCCTCCTCATCCTCTGTGTCACAGGCATATACAATATTAACACATTTTAATGCTGTCATCGCTTTTCGTAGCCCGTAAGTAAGACCACTATAGGCAAGACAAAAAAGTAGTCATGGATTTTTCAGCCAGTGTGGTGGACGATGTTGCCCCTATTAGATGTGTGGACTGGGATGAAGGGTTGTCGGGAAAGCTCTCAAAATACCACAACAAGAAAGAAACAAAGCAACTTCATGACAACTTTTGCACCGCTTGTGCTAGTCGGTCAACTTTTTTTTCTGCAAGGATCACATAAAGCCACATCTGATTAAAATTTGCTGTTGACCAGAGTTCATTTTTATAATTATCACTTTGCTTACTTCAAAAACAGTTGCCGGTTCTTCGACCTGCTCTTCAGGTTCACAGTTACCTGCAAAAAAAAAAAAAAAAAATTAAGTCAGAAAAAAACAAAACAAGCGTCCCGGCTGACTTGATGTGAGGCTAAAAATATCAAGTCATGCATTACATCATCTGGATTTGGCCTTAATTTGTTCATATGCTTCACGTTACCCTAATACCTGCCGTCTTCTGCAAATTTATTTGGGGACATAATCGTTCAAACAAACATTTGCTGGAGAAACTGCTATTTGGAAAGCATCATTGCCGTGTGCTGTACCTTTGTTCTGTTTGATGATAATGGTGTCATCACTCATCCCTTGCTCTCTGACCAGCCTTTTAAAGTCATCCAGCACCGTGTCCCTCACGTCCATGGTCCTACCTGTGGGAGGTTTGCAACAACCCGACTGAGGATAAGCAAACAAGGTGATGTTGCACAACGAGCGTCCACATACTGTAAAGCTTCACTGAGATGCTGCTCTGGCCCGGTGACCTCTCCTTGACCGATATCATCAGGGCGTATTCCTCGTAGTTAGTGTGCACCACGTAGGCGTCTACTTCAGTGCCCCACTCTGCAGGGAAAATGGAACGTTGTGCTGTGTTTGTCATTTGGGCCAGTGAGAACAAGAGCAGGCTCACTCCATTTGTGTGTTACGTTGTTCAGATCATGAATAAAGGTCTCAATAAAAACGGAGTTAAAATGTACCAAAATCATTGAGGAATAAATGCTTCATATTTTATTGCAACCATGAAAATTTAAATCACCCTCCGGCAAGATTAACAAAAATCGAGTTTGCCCACTCTACTTCTCAATGTGCTTTGAATGACTAGAAAAAAAAACCTACTCGTAAAATGAAAACGTCCTGGTGTTGTCGTCAGATGATAGTCTCCACTTTTCTGCTTACAGGTCCCATCTCTGAACACACGCGTGCAAAAATCAAAAATCATACGATGCACAATACCAGGTCCCATCTCTGAACACACGCGTGCAAAAATCATACGATGCACAATCGAGCACATACAGGATGCATGAAAGGTGGTTCAGAAAGAGAGTAGTTAGCGCCAAATCAGTAAATTATTTTTCCAAATAAAGTTTGAGAATTTTGCTGTTTACAGCATTAAAATTAAAAACTTTGTGAAACATGGTTTTGATTAGTCAACATTATTAAATTACTGACTCTGTCTATCTATCCAGCTAGCTAGTTGGTTAGCTGGCTAGCTAGCTAGTGCTCTTCTTCTATTGTATATGCCGTTTTTATTGTTTTTAATTAGCTCGAAAAAGTCATTTCTAATTACACTTGTGTTTGGTTGTAGACCTTGTGTCAGTAATGTATCCAAAGTCTGTTCGATACAGTGTGTATTGTATGCTAGTGTTTTAAATGCGAATAAAGTGTAATCAAACAAAAACATTAGCATGTAGCGCAAATTATCTTGTGTGTCGACTGGATTGATCACAAAACGTGTTCTGACTCTGTGCATTGTGAATGATGGCGGATGTTGTTGAAGTGTTTGTACGGCATCAAACCACATTGTGCACAAAGCTGATTCTCGGTTACTTGTCTGTGATATACAATATGTACTGACTTGAGAACAGTTCTGATCATCTCCAGTTTATCGTCGGCGGCTCCTCTCTGCAGCACCAGCTTGCCGATTGCAGAGTCCATTCTGTGGTGGTCGATATTTGGGCATGTCTTTGCCACAGCGACATCATGCCAAGTCCCTAAAAACTGGTATGGAAATATTTTAATTTTTTGTGGCAGGAATCCAATATAGTAGGAGCAATACAAATGTCAGCCCAGTACAATACTTCTTACTACTGAGCAAAAATAAATAAATAAATAAAAACGATGAGGTTCAATTCAGTCACATATCATATAGATTCAAAAAAAACAACAAAAAAAAATCTGCGTCATCACCTCCACTAGTTCAAGCCTCCACTTTTGTTGTTGGAATTATTCACTTTTAAGTAAAAGGAACAACCCTGAAGAAAGAAGTACCACTCACCCTGGTTAAGTCGAAATTCTCCTGTGTAGGATATGTAGGTTCTGGGAGAACAAGCGCCTGGCTGGCCCAGATGCATGCCAGGATAAGCACAGAGGCCAGAAACGCAACTTTCCGCATGATCGCAGTCTTTCAACGCTTTCGTCTCTGTGAGGACCGATGCTCGGAAGTCTCAGCATAAAGGCCACCGGGGGCATCGACCCGTGTTATATGTGTGCCTCGAGAGACCTAAACAAACAAGTGAAAGGAGCAAAGTTCTGTGACTCATCTCCTGATGGACTTCAGAATTTTGGCAAAGTTGAGAAATCAATTCATGAGTATTTAAGGGCTTAATGACTAACTTGTCCAAACTTTTGACAAGTGCCACCGCAAAAGTGAATCAGCTCTTGACTTCAAGCGATGCTTAACCCTGTGAGGCTCAAATTAAGTTTTTGTAACAGGAAAAATCTGATATTTGGGGAAAATTATCTGATCGGGTAGTAGTATACAATTCAGACTTTTTTTTTCTTTAGCAAAAGCTTAACAATAAATTTTCATCCCCTACATCAAACAATATTGAGATATAATACCAATAATACTATATCGACGCCTCAAATCCTAATTGTGAAGGCCAGGTCTGAAGGTCACTTCTTGGTGTGGTAGTCCAAGAAAGAATTTTTGTTCTTTGTAAAGCACAAAAGTACTTTGCACTTCACACAGGCCATTTGTGTGTAGCCATTCATGCACACTCTGCATCGTCCACGTTTATCAGCATGGATGGGAAAATGATCGAATCAGTCTAGCCTGACCTCAACTGAAGGGGTTGTTTTTAGTTCCGGGCCATTCTTCATAACTGCATACAGGTTTGATTGGTCAGAAATAAATTCAAACACGGATTCATCCATGAACTGATCAAAATACCACTTTGGACTTGGTATTTCATCTGGTGGAGGTGAGAATGCAGGTCCTTGGAATGAAGGGTCTATGTCAGCTACTGGGGGTTTCCTCGGCCTCCAAGAAAAAACTTTGTTTCATGGAGCTGGGCCAGGCTGAGGTCCATCATCATCTGGGACCCCAGTGTCATTGTCTGCATGTACGTTCTGCATGTACGTTGTAAATTTCAACATCGAGTTTGTTTAGATTAGGTCAGGGGCGTCACACTCAGGTCCTAGAGGGCCGCTGTCCTGTATGTTTTCCAAGTCTCCCTGTTGCAACACACATGATTCAAATGAACAGGTTCAATGTCAGGCTTCCGCAGAGCTTGCTGATGATTTGATCATTTCGGCTGACCCAAGGGGAAAACCCAGAGGAGATAAAATCTACAAATTGGCATATAATGTATCTCTATACTGTCATGATTCGTCTTATACAGTATTGGTTTCAAAATAACGGTGATTGGTAGTAATATTTCCATGAAATGGATGCCGAGAAAATCCTATCATGTGTACCCAAAAAGGAAGGCATGTTGAAAGTGAGAAAACTCGCCATCTAGTGAGCTATTGGGGAAACTGTTTGTTGCTCATGCACAACGAAGGTCTGCACTGTTACTTTTGAGTAAAAAAAGGCTCGTAAAATATGAATGTGGATTAATTAGAGGATTAGCATTTAGTTGTCGCAAATCTGCAACACCCGAGAGGGGCAGATGTTGCAGGTGTTACATGTTTTTTTCATGTAATAAAGCACATGGAAAAAAAGTAGACGCCTGGTCATCAAAAATATGAGAACGTTATTCCTGAAAAGGACATTTAATATTAATTCAAGCCTCAATATTATTTGAACATTAACACATACTTTGATATCGGAATTAAAAAAATAAATAATTACGTCAAATATGTTGTACATAATTGTATAGCTTCCGGTCATACTTCATAACTAGCATTCCACTGTTGTGTTGAATCTAATTCCAAGGCAACACAAAAGCTCTGTTCTACATTACATCGTTGTTGTTTTTGTGATTTGCGACTTGTTCTGACGCAATTCAAGGCCTTTTCAATTCCAGATTCGCGACCGTCGCGGTTGGATTTTGGAGATAAACTCTGCCTCCTTGTGGTTATTTAAAAGATCTCCACGTGATTCAGCTCACCACTTCCTCTTTTAAAATCGTGCATACATCTTTTTTTTTTTTTTAAATACAAAACATCTATTTTCCTCCACTTACTTGGTGTGAGGGTCACAGGACAGCATCTTAAAAACACAAAGTGGTCCTCACAAAACAGGAAAACAAGAACTACACACAGTTTGGAGGATATTGTTGTCACTTGTAAATCATTTATTTGTAGAAATGTGAAACAGGAGAGACAGGAGTTGAGAGCAAATGATGGCAGGTAAAAAGGCCAACTGAATACATGGAAGAAGCGACAGGGGGACCTGCGGAATGTAAGACATCGGCGTGAAGAGGTGCCGGATATGCTACAAATCCTCACGGGTTTAAATATTTGATTATGATTGAACTCACTTATCCAGATGGCGACGGAGGGCAGTTGTCTGTTGGACAGAAAAGAACGCAATGATAAATGTAGTAAATGTAATCCATATTTCCATAATCCAAAAATGCATCAAAGCCAAAGAAAAAGCCAATCATAAATTAATATATACAAATACAAACTATTCCATTTCGTACCTGCTGGCGGTGGGGTGAGAATGGCTTCCCTTGGAAACCCTCGAGACAGAGCAAAGGCTTTGAACTTCTGAATGACTTCCACTCTCACCCTCGGAGTGCGACCTACAAGCAAATGCACGTCTCAATGCGATGCTGCGGGACACAACGCGTTCACAACGTGCGCTTGTTTGTTGCTTGCGCACGTGTGCGTCGTCGGCCTCACCATAGAGGGCCACCTGGGTGTACTCTCTGTGAAACACTTTGTGTTTGAGCACTAATGCATATTCATTGTAGTTTGTCTCGACGACAGTGATGTCCTTCACCATGTTGTGACCTAAGCATAGACAGGGGACCGGAAAACAATCAGAGAAAACAATGCAAAAAAGTCATTTGTATGTATTTGGAGCTGTAATGTTATGTCAATGATGTCATTGAGCGGATTAAAAAAATCTGCAGGAAATGCAAAATATTGGCCCTATGAAAGTGATTAGTCAGGTGACTTACGTGTACTGAAGTAGGTGAACTGTCCTGGAATGTTTGTCTTCTCATAATAGTACATTTTACTGCGACACCCTGCAGGTCTAGTACACACGCACACACACGTACTGCATAAAAACCATGTTATCAAATGATCGCTGTCCACAAAAAAAAGCATCATCAGTCTTCCGTCCAATTTTTCTCTTCTCTCGCACAGACAATAGAGTCGACAGACACTCACGTGGCGTCCCACATCGTGAGGTTAACGTTGCCGCTTGCCTGCGCCGTGACGACACCCAGGGAGACCCTCAGTTTGTCTCTGTACTGAACAAAGCTCGGTGAGTCGTATGCCAGGCCCACGCGGTACCACCTACCTGCAAACTAAACACACGCATACGCCATGGAGTCATTTGCTGCCGGTAAAAGAACACAAAACAGTGCAGTAAAAGTACTCTATAAAGGTCATTTGAGGACAACACCAAATAATCAATAGGTTCACACTATTTGTCTGTTGTCAAATCTTTTAAGATAGCACTCAAGGTCATTGAAGGTATCAGCAGAGTTTTCGTCAGCATCAGCTTGCCAGCTAAAATTAGCAACTCGTTAAACAAATGTCAGCAAACCACATTAACAACATGAAAAACCACTTGAGCAAAACGCCACACAAACTCATCAAACTGCTTCAAGCTTCAGTCAACTCCTACTAATCAAACTTCATTAACATGCTAAGCAAAAATCATCAAACAACATAACAGGCTAAACATATCCTACTTAAGTTAATTAGCATGTTAGCTAGCTAGCTATTTTGAAGTTAGTTAACTTGTTAATTGGATTTTCACCAAGGGTAGTGGGCTCTTTGCAACAAGTTTTGACCAAAAATTGTATTGATGATGTCACACAATAATTTTTTTTTCTAACAGGAGAAACTTTCTCCAGGACCCAAAATCAGTTTTCTAATTTTTTGCTGCGCTTTACTCAGTTTGTAAGGCCATTCCCAACTAGCTACGTTGCATTTTGAAGGAAATATTTTTGGGGGAAATTAAACACTTGCCTCTTTAGTCAGTGTGGAAGAAGTAAGAACTTCATTAGAAATGTAAAATCAAAGGAAAATTCTCATGTACCAAATATGCATGCAGTACAGTAGCAATACACTGTAACTATTTAAGCGCACTTACCTCAATAGCTTTCTAGAGCTAGTTATGAGCTTGTTGGTATAATTTTTATTTTTGGTCTTGATTTTTATTTTCTTATTTATTTGACAAATTCCTGGCAATAATTGTATGCAAAACAAATGGCCACAAAATGATTTTTAAGATGAGCTATTAAAGTGAGTCAATTTGAAATAATTTCCTGTTTAAAAAAAAATGATGGAAATTAAAACATGTTATTTTGTACAGCTCATTGATTCATCAACAGATTCATCACTTATTAATTGTGCGTTAAAGCCATAAACCATTAGTGACCGTATCAGCATTTGTATGCTCCTTTTCCGTTAAACATGCGGTACTTAAAGACATTTAAACATGAGACAACTCAAATTTAAATGCTTTTAGAACACTTAGGAAGTTTGCTATACATTTTTTGTAGCACATTAGCTAGTTAAATTAAAGTTAGTTTGTTAAAAAACAAAAACAAAAACAGCCCGTTTGTCTAGGTGTAGCAATAACGACGATAATGTTCAAGTAAATGCTTAAAGTTTGGTTTTAGGAAACACAAGGAACGCTTGTAAAGTCAATGAAATGGTGAATGGACGAAGATAAACGAAAAAAAAACACAAAGCTGAACGTACCCTCTGTAAGTTGAAATCCCTCTGCGGCTTCACATCACTGTGCGCCATTGATGTATACAACATCACCATGACAACAGCCACCTCGGCGGTCCTCATGGTGGCGTGGACGGGGGCCGAAATAAACGATAGACGTGCAAAAAGTCAAGCGAGCGTATTGTTGTCCAAGTGGACTTGAAGACTGCCTGCAGCGATATTTGTTTATTCCGGACGATCCACCCACCGAGTGGTCAACCAATCACGGCTGAGCAGCAGCAGAGAGCAGGAAACGGGGGCCAAGAGTTGGAGGAGCCAAAACAAGCGTCTGGCTCTGATAAATTCAGTGGAGGAAGGGGCGGTTTAATATATCATAGCTTAGTGGTTTGGAGCATCAGCTGAGGTTCATGTGGGGACCTCACAAGCACAGACGCTTTGGTTTCATGAGATTTTGGGTCACGCAGCTAATTTCTTTTCTATTCTATCATGTTTGCATCTCACAAAAGAGTGGTATTTGAACAGGGGTGTGCAGACTTTTTATATGAATGATCAAAGGCTCTGATGGGCCTAAGCGTGATGCTGTTAATTGAAATGGGAGAAAGGAATGAATATTACTCCCTCACATGGTACAGTTCACAAACTATAGCCCATGTCAACAATTTAAATAGTTTTTATTCGTTTTTCAACACAGCTTTTCTCGTTCGCTTGAAATCCACATATGCAACATTGTGGTGGATCAGAGGACATCAGTGTGTATGTCAGACACACAGCACACCTCACACACCTCCCCTCTTTTATATTCCACACACTCTGCATGAGCCAAGAGCTGCCACCTGCGCAGGGACATGATACTACAAAACAAAAATAAGCTTTAAAGCACTCGTGTACAAACTTTTTTTTTCCTTTTCTAGCGTCGCTTCATGTTGTCGGGGGGTGGAAGAGAAAGGAAAAAGTGCAAGAATCAGGTTGGGACGTGTTGATTAGAGTCATGAGGGGGGAAAGGAGACGCAACAGTGCTACATAAAAACATTAGGATATACAGTACAGTAGTTCAAAATGTATATTGTGAATTTCGTTGGAAGTCTTGCAGATTGTATTAAGTTTTAAAGCATGTCAACTTATTATGTGTGTCACATGGTAATAGTAACAAAGTAAAACACAAAGGGTGAATATGTTTCAGATGAATAATTTCAAAGGCCAATAGAAAGACAGTAGAGGGATATTTCCGATAAATTATCATTGTTCGCTGTATTCATATTCACTCATGGCATCACAATGAAACACATTCTGATTAAAAAAAAAAAAAAAAAATCATTGCTTGAATACAAATAGTTTGGTCTCTGGAGTGTCTCCATCCCCTACCTAATATCAAATTAAACAGGATGTGTGCATGTATATGGTTGAAATGGGCACTGGATTTCTGAAAAATTCCTTTCACAGTAAATTGGTTGTTCATGATTTAAACAAAACAAATCCATATTCATTAATTGAATGAGGAAAGACAGAACTGCCCCAGCCTCCCCAAAACAGTGCAATTTCAACCAGAAGGTGACAAGTGGTTATCAATTGCACTGTAATTCATGATCTTGAAATCTCAAATGCTTCATATGCCTCTTTTCAAGATTGTACTTATGTGAAAACAACACCCCATTTTGGCCAATAAGTCTCGAAATGTAAACACGCTCATTCCCTTTCACCACAGGCGTCGGCTGGTTTTAAACACGGACACATAAGGGTCACCATACACTCTTCTAAAAGCGTATCACGTATATTTTAACGTGAGACCATTTCAGAAATCTGAAACAAATAGTGGTGTTATGTTTTGCAGCAGATTGTCTTCCATTTCGGCATGAACTCCTCCCACCTTTAAACTCATAAAAAAAATAATCAGACATTTCAAAGGTTTCACACGCAACATGGAAAATACACAAACATTGATGGAACAATCAAAATATAATTAACAGTTGCTCAGAAATAATAATTTAAGATCATTAAAAAAAAAAGTGAACATGGCAACCATTCATTTAAGTGTGCTGCTCTTGTGAGGCTGTTGAGTCACGCGCCCCCTCAGTGATCAGTTGACTCTTGGAAGCATCATTAACAGGCCTCAAGTGTTCCCATGAGATAACCAGGGGATGAACAGCTATGTTTTACAAGTGGGAGGTGAAACAGACCAAAACACATCAACCCCCCCCCCCAAAAAAAAATTCCAATATGTTCTTTGTGGCCCCACTCATCTAAACACAGCATTGTGATTAATATTGTGCATGTGGAGTACGAGTTAAAAATATAAATCAACCCGTTTTTATTCATCTCAGGGGACGGCCATTTTGTCGCTTGCCGTCAACTGAAAATGACATCACAGTGCCGAAGCCTGAGCATCTCTGATGTCATTTTGAGTTAACAGCAAGTGGCAAAATGGCTACCCCTTGACATGGCTAAAACCTGGTCCCACAAATACAATGCGGATCAGAATTCAGTGTTTGGACTAGTCAAGGCGCATAAAACATATTGTAAAAAAATCTATCTATCTATCTATTGATAGACATCTATAGACAGACAGATAGATAGATAGATCGGGTCAACTTCCCCTTTAAGGGTGCTTTCGCAACTACTAGTTGCACTCAGCTGATGGACCAACTTGGTGTTTCACCCAGTTGGGTTATTTGTGATACGCCTCAAAATGTACCACAACCAAACACATGAGATTGCTCTCTTCTCTTTTCATATGGTTGCAAGAATGTAAACAGAAAGAAGGTTGGCTGGACGGAGAAGTGAATGAAGCAGTGGTGAAAACACACAATTGAGGATTCGATCGGATCGGCGCAGCGTCGGATCCGACGTTTTGTTGGGTTCAAAACAAAAATTGTAATTTGGATATAGACATTTAGGGGACAGAGTCCAAACATGAGGGAGCAAATTTTTACAAGCTAGCCTAAAGCTTTGTCTGCAGCAACCTCATTTGGCATCAACTGCCGGCACAAGTCTCACAAATAAAAGCCAGAGCTCACGAGATTTCAATTTGAAGAGGAAGGGACGAAAACGGAATAAGGAAAACGACCTTGAGAACCACACTTCATATATTTGCTGTATTGTACGGGAGGTGAGTGGTCCAAGGCCTGTGAATCACAGTAAGGCACAGTGCCCTGCTAATGTTTGACATTGCTCATTGATGCCTTTACAAACTTTGATGCCAGACACTGAAAACAGAAAACAAAAAATAAAACAAACAATAAAAAGACCTTTGAAGTTTTGCAGGTCTCCCTACTCGAACCGGCCTTCTTTGGATCTTTTTCGGCTCACTTGAACGTGCTCATGACAAAAAAAACACATCTGTTTTCTTCACTGCATTGCCTGAGTCGGTTCTGCATAAAGAACGGCCACACTCAAAAGAAATAAAATTCTGAGGGATAAAACCCATCCTGTTTACGAGAATCCCCCATAAAGAACGGCCACACTCAAAAGAAATAAAATTCAGAGGAATAAAAACCCACACTGTTTACGAGAATTACAATGTCACAAGAAATGTGCTGGAATGTTACCGGTGTAAAGAAACAAGTTGCAATGTCACTTGAACAAGGTCATATTGATCCCAGAAATTAGCCGAGATGTGACAAGAACAGAATAAGAAGAAGTCGTAATGTTACGACAATTCAGTCGTATTGCTAATAGATTAACGGTGTTGCTCTCGTAGACAATATTATGCGAAAAAGGTGGTAATATTGCGGCGATGTCGCAATGTGAACAAATGTGCTTATTATTTTGAGAAAAACAGTCACATCGTTACAAGAAAAAAGTCAGAATGATATTCGGGTCATTTTGATTCATGTACATTTGTACTCGTAACATTGCAACATTAAAAAAACAAAAAAAAAACACAATGAACTTTTTTCTTGTAATTCCAACTTTGTTGTTGTGTTCTCAATAAAATTCTGATTTATTCCGATTTTTTTTTCTTTTCAGTGTGTCTGCGTGACTCCTTTGTGGCTACGAAACAAATCACGTGAATGTTCTTTCTGCAGCGCAATTCTGCAAAAATATAAAGCTTGAGAGATGTCAAAGAAAAATTCTATTTTCACAACTACGGCGAACATAAATAAATTCCATTTCCACTGAATATGTAAACAAACTTAACATTTGGTGCAACGTATTTGAATAGAAAGCTTTGATTCACATCAGCTCTTGCGGGGTGCTTTCCAAGTGACTGCTGTCCCGCTCGAGCGGGCCTTCGACGCATGAATTCTTTTCCACGTGTCGTCTCGTGTCGGCCAAGGTTGAAATGCACGCGGTGAGGTTGCAGAGGGAGTGCTTTGCCGCGGTTGGCTTACAGTGCCCTCGGAGCCTCTTCGCCAGACAAAATCCAAAGACAAAAACAAGAAAACAGACCGCTTCCTCTGGGTCACAATCCTTCTCAGCATCCTTCAAGACTTGTGTGGTTCTTTGTACTTTTTGGGCGGTCTCGGGGAGCTTCCAGCAAAAACAGGCTTTCATGATCCAGTGCAGACTCGATGTGGTTCTGATGGCTGGTTTCAAGATACCAGTGAGATCTGGTTACTGGGTTTATGATGCTGCGTGTGTGTGTGCGTGTGTGTTTTTATTATGTGTGTTAACTGAGGTAGCCTGAGGTGGTGCCAGGGAGACTTCAGCGAGGATGAAGGGAGCGCTGCTGCGTGTGCCGGGGCGATCCAAAAAGGGCTCTAGGGGGATGTGGGAATATGTGTGTGGCCATTTCATTTCCTGCAATTTTCCATCTTGATGACGCAAATACCTTGTCGTTTTTGTATCCGTTTGTGTGCGAGCGTGTGTATACATACACGTGGTGATGTCAAGGGAAGCTCCATGATCACAATTTATGTTTCCCTGAAAGTACGGAGCGGTACAACTCCTCGTCTAGTCGCACGTAGCGCCCTCTGCTGGAATCCAGGAAGTACAGTCTGTCTGACACCACCCGGGGGTCAAAGCCGTCTCGTCGAAGATCCGTCTTCTGGAACTTAAACGTTCCTGAGGGATGACAGAAAAACGCGTGAAAAATAATTCAAACAAATGAGAATCGACAAAAAAAATTTCAACATATAATCAAATTGAAATTTGGTATGGCTCGGTCTTCTCAAAGGTATTTTAGTTGAATTATTTTACTTTGTAGTTGAATAATATCGGCACGATATCCGAGTTTCGCTTCACTTCCATCAAAGAACGATTCTGCAATATTCTTGCTGACTGATGCGCGCTGGTTATACACTAGACGGTAATCTCCAACGAGAGAGCTCTTTTACCGGTCTTGTTGACTTCTGGAAGAAAGCGGAGAAAAACCGGCCTGGCGTATGGAGGAAGAGCCTTGTCCAGGTCCTTCACAAACTTCTCCAGGTCACAGGAGTGATTCGGATCGGCGATGGCGGCCATCCCGGCCTTCCCTTCCGCGCCTTCATACAGGGAAACACAGGAAGATTATTCCGGCCAACCATTGGGAGTCAACCGGATTATCTTTGAAATGGAGAAGACTTCATTTGGTTTATGATATTACTCTGATTTCATGTCCAGACATTTGGTACAACTGCGTCAGCTGCTAAATGCATTTTGATTTGAGTATTTCACATTTTTACCAGGAACGTCCACCCCGTAGACCACGACGTCTTTCATGTCCAGCAGCCTGCTGAGGGTCCCTTCCACCTCGGTGGTGGAGACGTTCTCTCCTTTCCAGCGGAACGTGTCTCCTGTCCTGTCCTTGAAGTACATGTGGCCGCACTCATCCATGATCAACACATCGCCTGGGGAGAAGAGGAAACGGCCATTTAGACAATCCCGTCGATATTTTATACACGCGATACACACTTACCAGATAGATAAGCACTGTCCCCCTTCTTAAAGACACTATGAGCAATCTTCTTGCTGGTTGCGGTTTGATTGACGTAACCATCAAATCTGCGTAGGGGGTCATTCTGAATGATCCTGCCCACCAGCTGACCAGGCTCGCCTAAACAGATGAACAGTTGGAAAGTGAGGACCTAGTGGACGAGTGGTCACCAGTATGGTTTCGTGCATGGAGAAATAATAAAAAGCCACTCACCGGGCTTACAAGGAATGCAGACGCCGTCGGGCCCTCGGATGAGCTCCATGGTCTCTTCATCGACCCTGACTAGTCGGATGGGGTAGATGAAGGGTAGAATTTGGCTGTTGAAGCCGCATGCGCCCACCTGGAGGAGATTGCGACACCAAATGGTGAGGAAAGTCATTTCGACGGAGCCAAAGGTACAAAAACGTGGCTCCCCACCTTGTTGTCAAAGTTCCCTAAGCTGCAGTTGCACTCAGTCGCGCCATAGAATTCGGCGATCTGTGGAATGTTGTAGCGCGTCATGAATTCCTCCCATATGGACTGACGCAGGCCGTTACCTAGCGCCATGCGCACACGATGCCGTTTTTCCATGTCCCGAACGGGCTGGTTGAGCAGGTAGCGGCATATCTCACCGATGTACTGCACAATCTGATGGACAAGGACGAGAGGAAAGCAACCGTAGCTTAACGGCGGCGACGTCAACGTGACGAAGACAAAACAAGTCGCTCGCGTGCTTGCTTACGGTGCAGTTGTACTTGGCGCAGTCGTCCCAGAAACGGGAGGCAGAGAATTTCTTTCTGATGACGACACTCATGCCGTGGATGATACACTGGCCCACACCCACAATGTTACCTGTCGACAACTTGGCATTATTAAATTAAAAGTAAAATGAACCACACTTGGGGCTCGATTTTAAGTACAAAGCGCACATGTGCACGGGCGTGTGAACCGCGTATCTTGATTTTCGTGCAGGTGAAGCGTGTTTAGGAATTCGACAGAACGCACTCCAGTGAGTGCATTTCTGCTTCCGCCATATCAACGATTATGTGCGCGTCTCCTACGCTGAATTGAAAGGGAATCAGAGGAGCCGTCTTCATTGGCTGGGAAGCAATTTGGCTGTGTTCACTCCCACAATGGCGCAAACCTCTCCTTCTGACAGCATTC
This sequence comes from Hippocampus comes, assembly GCF_001891065.2. Lineage (NCBI taxonomy): Eukaryota > Metazoa > Chordata > Actinopteri > Syngnathiformes > Syngnathidae > Hippocampus > Hippocampus comes. The sequence goes on along the minus strand of NW_017805372.1, from coordinate 693,151 downwards.
ATCTCCAACAATATCAAACGAAGCGTATACAGAGTCATGTTTACCTGCAGAGTGGTAGAGTGGAAGGCAGTCATACAAGACGTCATCTGGTGTCATCCTGAAGCCATAATACACCAGAGCGGCCATGCGGTAATACCTTTTGACCAGAAGAATGGGTGAGTCAAGTCAAAACTAGGTTTGTCGCATGACTCTTAACTGCATGACAGGCCACGTGAATCCATTGCTTTGGAGCTTACGGTCTTCGCAGCATGCTTGCTTGCTTCCTACCTGCTGTGCACGACAATGGCCGCTTTAGGCATCCCGGTGGTTCCTGACGTGTAGATGTAGAAGAGGCGATCTGGAAAACAAAGCAGTGGGATCACAAATACGGCCAATTTGATCTTTTGTCGAAAGGAGTCAGATAGGGTGTACATTTTTTTCAACGCATTTTTCACCCTTTTGCAACTAAAATGTGCCCCACTTTGATTCACACGCTACCTTAAACAAACTGACTGTGGTTTGTCGACAATCTGTCAATCACAAATGTGTGTATGCAACATAAAGACACTCTGATCAAGCCCTAAACTTATTGATCCGAATGACTCTTGCTTTTAAATCTGCCCAAACGACTTTTATTTACCAGGTATGAACACGGGCGAAGGTCAGTGGTTTTATTGCCACTGCAACTGCACCGTTGCCATCACTGATGACACGCGCAAAAATTACGTGAGCAGAGGGGGAGTAAATGACAAGTACATTGGGATTCTTTTATTCATGTCGTGTGGATATAAAAGACAATCAATGAGGTAGGCACAACAACCAATACACATTAAAGTTTTTTTTTTCTCTGCAAGTGTACCTTTTTCTACCCTTGGTGATAGATTGATGCTAATTGTTCGATGTTGCTGCTCCTGTTTTTCTCCCCGTTAAAAATGTATATGTTATTTAAGATTGTGCATATTTTCATGAACATTTTGTCAATAGAATTGCAATTGCCGTACGTGGAAGATTTCCCGTGGCGTGGCCTTCTTACCAGTGAAGCAGCGTTGCGGTCGACTGGGCAGATGCGAAGGGGCAGCGGCGAGCAGCGGCTCGAGGCACTCTGTACCCTGCGGTACCCGTTTGGGGTCCCATTCTCCGGAGCAAAACATCCGCACCGTCTTCCCCATTGAAACGTGGACCTCGGAGACAGCTGGAGGAAACAAGGCACGATTTATCACGTTTTTGAGAAACCACACCATGCGGTGCGATATAAAGCCCGGACGCATGACACTGAATGTTCGAAAAAGCAACCGATGATTGATTTTTTTCCAATTTCAAAAATAAGTTGGCCCCAACTGGCTCGAGCTTTCCTTTCTACTACCTTTTAAAAATACATACAACCATTAAGTAAAGAATAGGTTGAGGATTCGTGCTGACATCGGCGCCTTCTTCATTTTAACGTTGGGCAGTCACCCAAAAAGCACCATGAGGCAGTAAAAGACTCATTTATGAGCACGCTGCAATGTGGGGCTGCAGTTTTTCACCTCTAATATTACCCGCTGATGTTTCAAAGCAATGGAGAGCAAATGCTTCTTACCATCAGTCATCTCGGATCCAAAGACCACAGCTTTGGCATTGGAAATGGTGATGCAGTGCACCAAGGCCTCCAGTCTCAAATTGAAGTTGATGAGTGCCGCCTCCACGCCAACCTTGGCCATGCCAAGCCAGAGTCCCACATACTGGGACCTGTTCTCCATGAAAATGGCCACCACGTCGCCCTCCTGGGAGGGTGACGAAGCACAAAGCAGAGCGAGAGTCAAAACCGCCCGGGAGATTGCACAGACGATTTTTAGATTTGGTTTACTTTGAAGCCACGCTGGAGCAGCAGGTTGCCCACTTGGTTGGAGTACTCGTCCAACTGCCGGAAGGTCCACGTCTCGCCGGTGCCCTCAAAGATCAGCGCCGTTTTGTCCGCGTGACGACGCACCGTCTCGGCAAAGATGGCGGGAATGGTGTTCTTCTCCCGCAGGTGACGTTTGACGTTCATCTTGACTCGTAACAGCACTGATGCCGCGCTGGAAAAAAAAAAAGAAACAGCAAAAACTCATTGGCATCCGTGAGTACTGCTTTCACAGAGAAATGCGGGGGGGTTTTAGATGACCATAATACATCCTGCTGGACAACCTACAGATGTTCATATTATAAAAAGTACTGGAGAAAAAAAACGATGTAACTACTTCCTACTAGGATTAAAAAAAAAAAAAAATAGAAGCAGGCATTCATTCCTGTTTAATTTCGTTATTAAGGCCACACTGCTGTTATTTCGGGGCTTTTGGGGGGGATCTGTCTCCCGACAACTGAAAAGTAAAACTGTATTCGTGTGTCAAATCAGCCTGGACGTGAAAACAAAAATACACCATTGCGAAATGGTCAAACCACACCACTTCCAAATCTCTCTCTTTCAAACACAAAGGTCATCCGTTACCAACGATAGTGACGGTAATGACGCCTGCCATAAAAGGCGACAGCAGAGGAGAGACTCGGTCCGAGGAGCAAAATGGAATCATTGCACTTGATATTTCACGTACGGAGCAAAGGTGCAAAGAGTCAGATAATGGACGGAGTGCCGTTTATTTACTGCGACCATCAGCAAAAAACTCTTTAGCTATACCATGTGTGTAATATCTGCAACTTGAATAAGTAATACATTCAGCGTTATTTATCATGAGGGAGTTGCTCTATTTATTCATATAACATTTACTTCGATTTACACTGCCTGAGAGTGATGATAGTGATTTTAATGTTCTATTTTTATGCTATACTATGCCTCCCCCACTTTTTTTTTTTTTGAAACAATCTTTTACCCTGCCCTGCTGTAACACTTGACATTTCACTCCATGGATCAATAAAGGATAACCATATCTTATCTTATGTACACCACTGCTTTCTGCAAGCATAATAATAAATACCTCTCTGACAGTATCAGTCAAGACCGGGCATTACTTTGATACAACTCTTTTCCTGGATCCCGACATATTCTCCATATTATCGTCACGACTTTAACCCTTTCGTGCACTCTGTAATCTGATAACATGATCAAATGTCCACTGCAGTAAACGCTGTTCCTGAAAGGGTTAAAAAAAGGCATTTAATTCCTTCCGCTTAATTACAGCTGCTTAGTTCAGCCTTTCATCTTTCCCAAAGTGGCGTGATTGAAGACAACAGCGAATCCAGCTTTAGGGACGAATGCGTGGCTCTTTCTGCCAACTCCAACTGCCATTTTTCAGCAACCTGCTCTACCGCTGCGTTTTGAATTCATCTCTGTCCAGACTTTGGGCAGCCAATGACTAAAATGCAAATTCATATTCCTGCCTCGTGATGTTTTTTTTATCTCACACTCATAACACACATGAAAGGCACCCGCAAAATTCTTGAACACGTCACGGGACTTCTCCAAAACTTACTGCAAGTCTCTGCCGATTGTTTTGACAAAAATCCGTAGGAAGCGCCATCCTCCACTCCCCAAGTAGAAGATCAGGACGGCTGGCAGGACCTGGAACCAGGGCAGGCCCATCAACGGTCTCAAGACCAAGAGCAGGGCCGTGCAGCATGCCAAACGCAGCATCCTGAAACAACACGTCAAGGCTATGACAAGGATCTCGGGGCAAACAACCCGGGAGAAGAAAGGTTACATGAGAGATAAGACTGTTTATTGTAGTGCATCGGAGGAAAACACACACGCACACAGCCACATCCACATTCTAAAACAATGACTCGGCAAAGGCTGGTTTGAAATTTGACTCTCTAATTTTTGTGGGCAGAGGAAATATGCCTCGAAAGTCACACAATAATTTGAGGCAGAGGAAAAAGTGGAGCAGCTGCAGTAGCATGGAAAATAGAGATATCTACAAGATAGCATAGCAAATTCTTATTTTATATATCAGTTCTTCTCATATGATTAAGTTGACGAGAGGTCAGACTACACAACTTTTTTTTGGGTGTTCATGACTGTCAGATGACCATACATGACGTCATCATCAATTCGTTCTTGGCCACACTACAAGTATGCCAAAGATCAGACACCGCCAATAATAATGATCATTTTATTATAATTATTGAAATCACGGCAAGGCATGAGATGTGACAATGTTGGACCGCAAAGTTCCAGCTGTTACATACATAGTATATGTTGTCATTTTAAGTGGTGAATCTCCACCCTGTTATGATAGAGTAGAGGCAAGGCTGCCGTGACCACAATTCCACCACCGGTTCCTCTTTCTGGATGGTCCATTTTCGCACAACAGTCATATTTTCCCCAGCGTTTCCCTTCTGTTCACGCCCCCTCTCCTCATCGTTTGCAAAGTTTCCTAGTTACAGTTTTGTTGGAGCTCATCTACTGCTCATTGGGGTGGCAAAACTTTAGGTGGGGATGGTAGCTGTCTCCCCTTGCCACCCTGTAAAACTGCCTATGCTCCTTATTGGAGGTCACGGGTGTGTCGTGACAGCTGCCAAGGTGTCCGGTGACACCTCGGGATGAAGTTAAGATTTCATGATGCAGTCATGCAACAATAGAAAAGACGCAGCGGCTGATCTGTTATCTTGCGTAGTGGAAGGGTGCATTCTTATGATATTAGTCAGAGAGCGAGAGAGACTGCACAGAAAAGCACTCTTCCTTCCCCCTTCCTTCTAAAACACATTAAGCGTTCGATGTGCGTCGTGAGGTAAGCAGAGTTTCCGACTGGCTGCTGGTTCACCCGGAAATTTAAAAGGCGCGTAGCATCGTATTGAGGTTGTGGGGATGGCATCGTGTGCCATGTGCGCTTTGACACAGGGCCTCGAGAGACCGAGTGAACGGGGAGTGCCAGCCTGGAGGTGGTGCCATGCGCAATTTAAACGCAACGGGTACGGTTGGGTGGATGCTTGAAGCTGAGGTGCGTTTTTAAAACCGCGAAAAGATACGGCGGATGTGCCGTTCGCTGGCCGAGCTGCGTGAAGCGGCCGAATGAGATCACTGTCAAATGGATTTAGCGCACCGATCGCTCACAAGGTTGCCAGAGGACAAGCACACGGTCATCATCAGCGTCAAACCTTTTGTTAGACGCACGCGTACACACGCAGAAAAAAAAACGCCTCTCACCTGGCCCGCTCACAGCATGTAACGTGCAAAAGAAGAAATCCCAGACGTGAAGATCCTTGATCGGCTTACAGGCCAGCCTGCTGGTCGTCTCCTCTCCGCCTCGCACACGGCCGTTTCGGCTCGGCTTGATCGCGGCGCTAAGAGACGCACGGTGACGGATACGCGTAACGGGGATCGCCTTCCCTTCTTGTCGTTGTTAATACCAGAGCGCCTCCACTGCGTCTGGCCGGGCTGAGCGTCTCGACTTTGACCCGGCGACCATCATCCGTCCATTATGCCGATTCGCGATATGATTTCTAGCTTCATTGTGACTGATGAAGCGGTAATTCAAATGACCTTATCGTTTTCTCAGCAAGCGCCCGCCCACCGCCGGCAGTTTGCATGAGCGCAGGGGGAATATGCGGTGATTGACAGGGACGGCGACCAATCGAGGCCTTGTATTTATACAACGTCACAACTGGGAGGGGAGGTAGATTGACGGGAAGGAAAATGCGGCGCCGCCTGCCGCCGCCCGCTGCTGCTACTTCTGTTCGTCGACACACAACATTTTGTACCCGGTAGTGGAAAAGGCCTCGATGCGGAACTGTGACGAGATTTCACAAGCACTGTCAACTGCGCATGCGTTCGAACCCCTGCGCTCACCAATGCGCATGTGTGGACTCCGAATTTAAAAGAAAATTCTCTTTCCTTAAAATTCTTCTTGAGGGTTATTGACCAACAATGGAACAAGTTCAACATTCGTTATTATGAATATTAATCAACATTTAATTTAATATCGTTTACCATTTCCATAACTTCAATACAGCATAATGAAAAGTGTCACTTATGGCAGGCACTGTCAACTCTCCATTTAACACCCCCCCCCGCCCCCCGACACTGACAGCAGTGCAAAGGCGACTGGCAATAGCATGCGGCTGTTTTTGTCAGCTATGCACATTTCTTGTTACTGTGAACTGAAACTATAATTTGTGTATTTGTTTTGCTATTTTATTGCTCAATTCAGTGTGCACACGCGCAGGAAAACGAAATACTGAAAAGTGTGTTCAGTCAAACAAACAAACAAAAAAAAGAATATATAGATATTACTTTGTGCAATTTCTATAGAAGAACTGTCAACCGAAAGCGACTGAATTGTGTGATGCTGTTAATTGAATATTCTAACAAATGGTCAGTCAGTGTAAAACCTGTAAGAAGCAATGCTTTAACACGTTTAAAATAATATTTTTTTCTCAAATAATAAACATGGCAGAGAAGTAACCGTTCAAACATTTTCAAAAGAGTTATTTATACTGTCAGTCCTCCAGTTCCAGACCAAAGTGGCTGTAGAGGTCTCGTGTGGTGGTCCCGCGTAGAGCAGCTGCAGGAAACAAAGAAGGAGGAGGAGTTAAACCTGCCTTAGACTCATGGCAGGGTTGCCCCCCCCCCCACCCCCTCCTTCAAACACTCTTGTCTTCTTTTTAAAACAAACTACAAAACACTAAGCAGGCCGATGTCTCGGCTGTTCAACAACCCGATGGCTTTCAACAACTATTTGGTGCTCGACAATGCTCCTGAAAACTTGTCCATGTCCAATTTTGTTTTGACAATTGAGAGCAAATGAAACAACATACCCAGGTATGCTTGATTTAGATCAATTTCAATATGGTCCTTTATACTTTGACAACAATCAGGCAATCTAATTAAAGTGATGGACACGTTATAAATTCCATTCATCCATTTCAAACCAAATTTAATTTGTGCCACAAGATTTTCTGTTCTTATGAACGATATTAATCAACAGGCTAATCTCCAATACAAAGTAAAAGGAATGGGTACGGATCGCTAACTCCAGTTTGAGATATCTACAATTTGATTCTGACTAGTCATAATTCCAGTTTAAGATAACTTGAATTCAAAACACCTCCATGTCCCTTTAGAGACCAATCAGAATCCAAATGTAGCTATCTCAAACGGGTATTACAGTTCACTACTATTCTGTTGCAGATATCGTTAATTCACTGGCATTGAACCCCAGGGGTTGGGTGAATCAGCTTCAAGGGTTCAAGAGATGTACAAAGTGGTGGCTGACAGATGAACACGGCACGAGACAAAGTGACAGTTGTCCCCGGCGAGTACGACAGAGCATCTCCTCACATCACCATTCTCTCGCTACACACTGCCCAACCATGTCCGCCCCCAGACTGACGCCGTGTGGCGCGTCAAACTTCGTGGCCAAGCGCGGGTTCTTTGTGAAAGCGTGTGTTGAAAATGAGCGAGCGAGGTCAGAAGGGAGGAGGTTTCTGGGTGTTTGAATGTGTGTAAATGATGAACAGAGATGGTGATTGTGCCCATGTGTCGTAAATGACGGCCATTGTGCTGGAGGGGAAGTACTACCTCTGTTTACAAAGGAGTCATTCCTGATGTGACTAGATTGTACTGCGCTGTGGGAGAAACAAGCTTTTGGAAAATAAATACTGTAATGTGTCATGATAGACATGGGAAATAAATAAATGTGTGAAATTGAAAATAGAACAAGCGGAGAGGTCACCTTGACATGTGTTTATGCGCAAAAGTGGCTCAAAAGTCTCCCACCATGATACACACTAGTTGTGATTCATCCAAACTTGACTGTAAATGATCATTCTTCTTACCTAGTCTGCCCAGGAGAGACTGTCCAATGTCCTTGATGTCATTGTACTCATGAAGCATATCAATATGACAGTCCAGCTCTCCCACTTTGTATCCCCTGGAGAAACACAACTTTATTTTATCCAGAATGAAGACTTGAAAATGGATTTCATGATCTTACCTTTCCCTTGAAATAAATACTGAAATAAGCTGCTTGCATTCCAGGCTCACTCCATTTTAGAGGAACAAAAGCAGCTGTACTCACTGGAACTCCAGCTGTGCAATCTCAGCATCCAGCTGCATTCTCCTCCTCTCCAGCTCCGCCACCTCTTCTTCAGGACACACTTTAGAAGGCTTGTTTATTTGACCCTGTGATGCAAAAAAATAAATAAATAAAACAAAAACAAAAAACATCATATTGGAGATATGTGTTTGGATTTGAAGTGGGTACTTACTGGTGATTTGAAGTTGGAGTTTACTTTCTTCAACTTTGATAGTGGAGTTCTATAAGGACAATGATTTTTAGGGAGGGCATAATTAAGACTGGTGATTAAAATACGGTGAAAATAAATGACAAGTAATCGTCTTGGTAAAATAATGAATGCATATCCAAGCATTCGTCCATCTATTTTCCAGAGTGCTTGGCTTAGGGTCGCTGGTATGGTGGAACTACACTTAGCGGAAAAAAAAAGTTTCACGACTATTACATATTGTCTCAGAAAATACAATACAGTATATTGAGATAATGTGTCAATGATTCAGCTTAGAAAATAAAATGGCAGTCTTTGAAATGTAGGGGTAGGTTGAGTTAAACATCAAGCGAAAGTCAATAAAATAGACCTTTTCAACGGTGCTCTTTCTAGACCAGTCCCTTCTGCTGTCGAAATTAGGCTAGTTGATTTATTTTGTTCCCGGATATCTTCAGACGATTGCTGTGAATTCATATTTGCACTGACGTTATGATAGGTTTTTTTTGGTGACGATTGAAATGATACGAACAGGAAGTTGTTGTCACACTGAAAGTGATTGGTTGTGGAAAAGTAAGAGGCGGTGCTTTGGTGACAAGAAACTACGGTGGCCGATAAAAGGAAAAGTTTATATTTGACAAGCAACTACGGTGGCCGATAAAAGGAAAAGTTTATGTTATTGAAATGAAACCGAGTCGCCGATGTAATCTTTATACACTCACCTGACTTATGAGCGAGCAACGTGGGGTCGGTACCCACTCAGTGACAATGTGGATGTGGGTGTGAATGGTTATTCGTCTCTATATGACCAGTTCAAGGTTTAGTCCGGTTTTCGCCCGAAGTTATCTGGGATAGGCTCCAGAACCCCTGTTCATAATGAGGCATTCTTTAAATATAAATGAATAAAGTTGCAAGAACCATTGTTTGGGCGGAAAAAAATAGATGACTACGAACGTTGAATTAAAATGTCCTTTTTTATGTAACCGCCAGATGGCAATAAATTACCACTTAATATCCCTCTGATCCTTGAGTCCATCTCCCTTTGCCTTCTTCAGCGCCATGTCTTCAATTAAAAAAAAAAAAGTAGCATGATCAGGGAGTGACACTTTGACATATTCATGTGTTAATATACACCCAGGCCTCTCTGGAGATCTCATGCTGCAGGGCTGCGTCTCAGACTGATTCACCACCACCGCTTTAAATCGACAAAGTAAATCACTGGTGGTGGATTAACAAAGCAAAAGGTCAAGCACTGTATGCAACACGCGAGCGCAGCAGCTCAGACTTTTACAACACATTGCAGGAGGCTGGAGATGTTCACTACGGTTCACTGGGTAAGTGGAGGAAGAGGAACACTGTGAAAGATTTCGCTTTTAAAACGGAAAGAGGAAAGACTTCCCAGAGCGAGAGGAAAAAAAAATGGAGAAAACGTGCCGCTTCTGGCAACGGAGGACATAAAATCAAGTCCGTTCAGTTTTATGTCCTAAGGATTCATTGCTTATTTATCAGTTTGTACAAAGACCGAGAGGGCGGGAATGAAAAATTCAGACAGGAGAAATGGACTTTCTCTCCTTTTAGAAAGATCACACACACACACCGGCTGCTAATGGCTCATGCATGGCCTTGTGTGTGTGTGTGTTAGTGAGAGATGGACGACTGAGATTTCATCCCCCAGCTGATGCAGCAGCACTGAGCCAGACCAGGGTTATGCCCCCTAACATTCCAAACAAATGTATGGAGCAGCTGTCTTTGTTTATGTTCAAGTGGATGCTCACTGAACACAAATGTTTCTGTGCAGTTGGACAAGTACCCAACATAACATTTATGAGCATTTTGTGCAAAATCTCCATTTGAACAACGGCAGTGAGTGGAATACGATGGTGGTTAGAAGCACGTTTTGGCAAAAAAAAAAAAAAAAGCCTCATATCTACAGTCTCATCTCCATAATTCATGAGCATCCCAGCAACTCTGCTTTGCAGCATCTAAATTTCACGGTTGGAGATATGGTGAGCGGAACAAACAATGGGCACATGCTAACATACACAAACACAAAAATGTAGGGGCAGCCTACACTGTCACATTCTGCTCGCGTTGCTGATAAATTTGCATCTAGATGGTTCATGCTGATTTACACAAGAACGGCACAAACGGACAGCATGCAAGTCAGCCCACGTGCAGCCATGTGTACTATTCTTATGACTCTACACATACAAACTGTGTGATTGCTCTTCTTTAGTTCAGCTGAATTCAACATGATCCTGCATGTGTTATGAGTGTGTTGAGCAATGTGGCGGATACGTGGGCATTTTTTTCTTTCGTGAAACATTGACTGCGGATGGTATGATAAATGACGATGCGTGTTACGAGCATGCAAATGGTCATGTATGCACATGGCCATCCCTCGATGTGTCCTTGTGTCACCCTAGCCACCCCGCTGACAATTTTCTGGCTACGTTCCTGTACATGAGCAAGTTCCAGAGTCAAATTGTCACCAATATTCAACCTTTGTTAACTTTACAGGGGATATATCAAGTAAAACGGAACCATTCCTAACTGTTATTCCAGTGTAAAAATCTAAAACCTGCATCCTGCAGCTGTTTTGGCATACTAGTGTTTGATTATGGTTCGCTTCTGCTTCCTGGTCACTGTTTGTTAATAACGAGACCCCATCTGCTCCTCTCCTCTCCTCACGAAAGAAACAAACTCTAGTTTGCTTTGGTTCACAGCTGTCTGCAACAAGCCGTTTGTTCCGTGTGAGATATTTAAACAAAAGGAACCAGTGATCCGGCGAGTGTTTTGTGTTTCAAGTCAAACGGCAGACACGGCAGAGAATTAAATGTTACCAAGGGAACCGAGCGCGGACTGTCAAAGCTCTGATCAGATCAGCAGCGACGGAATGGAGTTTGCCGTTTGCACACAGCTCCAGTCAGCCTTGAAGTGAAGACGGCTGTTTGTGAAGATCGCTTACTTTGCCCAAGATGCACGAGAGTGATAATGAACCACCCTGACAGCAAGGTGAGGAAATGATTACCAGAACCTGTACAGGAGGGAGTTATTTCAACAACGAAGTGGCTGAGTCATAGGGGGAAGCGGCCGATCTCTATACACCCTATAAAGAATAACGATCCGGGTGAGGAAATAGATGCACTTATTAGCACAAGTGAGTCAGAGCTAATGAATGAGAGCTAGCACAGAAGACCGTGACAGATGGAGGCGTGTGAGGAGCCTCGCCTGGCACGGTACATGAATAGTCGCTTTGTGATGACATTTTTTTTTTTTTTTTTGGCGAGCTACATTCAGACATGAAAAACCTTTCAGATGATCTCTTTTAGACAACGATACGTTCACACTTACGCTCTATCGCGAGTGGGGTACGAAGCATATATTAGAATCGTTCAGGTTTAGAGACATCCGAGAACTGCGACTGGACGGCGACCAATTCGGGGGTCACCTCTCGTTCAAAGTCAGCTGGGATAGGCTCCGGTACACCCGCGACCCTGGGATAAGCGGCACAGAGAATGGATGGACGTTAGAAAACTTGGCCTTCACTGATTTTGATCATATGGGGGGTAAAAATGCTCATATTCACTCTGCTTATTGGCCTGTGTGTACTGTACCTTGCGTTAAGGTCAAACAACTCAGGCTCGGCCCATTACCCAGCGGTGCATTGAATTATACACTTACACCCCCCCCCCCAAAAAAAAATAAAAAATCTGGAGAAAATACAGAAATTAACATTTAGCAGGTGGATGCTAACTGGACTTTGATGGAATACGATTGTCACGGGTGCAAATACATCACATCAATTTGAACACCATTTTATTCTCAACATTGTGTCTGTTAGCCAGTTATCCATTTAAAAACAAGGACATGAACGTGTCTGTTCTACACTCGGAGAACAAAACAAGCTGGTTCGTGAAATAAACAGAAGTCATTCAAATACTTGACGGAAAAGCAACAGCGCATCTGAATACATATCTGTTATAATCTGAATAATACGAACAAGAATAGAGTTTCTTTTCCCCCCACTCGTTATGGCACCAAATTCCTCGTGTGACCGCCCCGTCGCATCATTAACAAGGAAAACATCGCATTGTTTGTGTGTGTATGTATGCATATTTGCGGGAAAGCTCGTCAATCACTCTGTGTTTGATCCGCTGGAAAAATAAATGAGCTTGCTCTGTAATAGGATAAACAGAGAGGGGGGGGGGGTGTCCAGTGCAGTTGCGTCCGCTTTCACTTTCTCTTGTTATGAAGCCGGAATAAATTCTATTCATTAAGAGCATCAAAATTCAAAAAGTCACCGATTCTTAGTCCGAGCGGCGGTCCTCCAGCAAGGTGAGTCAGGTGGTAGGAATGAATACTCAATTAAGTCTGACACCTTTTAGGAGTGGAGAGTCAAAAGTGTCCTGTTGAATATTGAGACAAGTGCCTTCAAAGCTTGAGTCATCTTCAGCGCCGATGATCGACAAATCAAAGACAACAGAAAAAAAAAAAAGGCTGCAAGAGTCCACGAAGCTTCAGCAAAGGGGAGGGGAGAATGGAATCTTTGTTTTCTTTTTTTTTGAAAGGAATAATCCATAATGACATTAAAACCTCTTGTACCATCAGTCCTTGGTTTTGACAGAAAGCAGTACATGCCGTCCGTCTCTTGAAATAAATCATCTTCAGCGTTATTGCTGCAGATAAGTACATGGGTGACCAAAAAAAAAATATATATCAATTAGCAATATTGTGTATTGCCCTAAAATGATCAGAAATAGTTCCACTCCCTATAAGGTTAGTAAATGGAATTGCGTGTCACCAAATATGGTTCCTAGCACAATCAGGTTTTTAAATATGATTTTGTGCATCCAAAACTGGTTCTTTGCCATATGATATGACCAAATATGTTTTTATTTTTCCAAGAAGGGTACTAAATATGGTTCCTTCCTCTATAAAGTGACAGTTCCATGCCCTTCAGAATCACCAAATAGGTCTCCTTGCCAAGTAAAATTACCAAATGTAGTGTCTTGTCCAAAAAGTATGACCCCTTTTTTCTGTAAGGTAACCAAATACAGTTCTTTACTCTGAAAAGTCGCCAGATAAGGTTCCTTGACCTATAGATTCGCCACATATGGTTCCTCACCCTTTAATGCCACCAACTATGTCGCCATTTTGTGCAAGGTTACCAAATATGGTTCCATACCTTTGCAAAATCACCAAATTAGGTTCCTTTCATTTTGAAATATTCAAATTTTGCCCCCTATAAGATTACCAAATATATTTCCTTGCCTGGTAACATGACCAAATAATGTTATTTTTCCTCTATAAAGTTACCAAACGTGGTTCACTGCTGTTTTAAATCATCTTAAGTTACCAGTTGGGGCTTCTTGCACTAAAACGTTACCAAATACAGTTCCTTGCTCTGTGTAGTCACCCAAAGTGATTCCATGCCCTATTGAGAGGTACAAAATGTAAATTCCTTATGACCTTACCCTAACAATTGTGAAGTGCTGGGAAATTTATTTTAATGGCAAAAATACATTAAAAAATATACTCCAATGAATGAACTTGGGTTTTTTTTTTTTGGTGCAGCCTTTTGTACCGTTTCCTACTAAATTCTTGCAAGAACGTATTGAAGGATTAAATAGAGTTAGACATTCACAGTCATGTGAGCGTATAACTGAAAGAGTCACACTACTTCTCAGAAGGTCCATGTACAAGGTACGAAGCACACTGAAAAGATTTGGGGGGGAAATAAATAGAGGATTTCTATCTTCTGCGAGCCCTTTATGTCATTTCGACATCACAGCCAAAGTTAAATCTATCTGCAAAAAAAAACAACAACAAGGCACCCCCGTCCCACAGGCGCTGAATTATGTTTCATAATCTCCATAATCTGTGCATGGAGGAGCAGACAGATCCTTCCATGGCAGGGAAACACAGCTCCTAATCATATTTTGCTTTGTTTTGTAGCAGCGATGGCAGAGAGAAAATCCCTGACCGTGATGTCATCCCGGAGAAGGGGCCGGACTATAGAAATGACATTTTGTAATATTTTACAAAAGTGTTCTCAAGCCAAGAAGTTATATAACAACTGGTACACTTCAACAGTTCAAGTCACAACTCATCGTTGTGTTAGCGGGTGGAAGTGAGTTCCTTGACCTGAACATAGCGTAGCAAATTGAGTCCTGAGAGCCAGTTGGATGTCCAAAGCAGACCACATCAGATGATACCAAATTGGACGATAGGGAGCACATTAACACCGAACACATCCATCGTTGAATAAAACCCGGAGGCCCGACTAAACATCAGTGCTGATGCTACAGCTGCGAGTGAACATTTCCCTCATGGTGACCGAGCGGGCCAAGTGTGGCTTACGGTAGTTGGAAATGTTGACGGGCACGGGCAATTCCATGTCCGGCTGCTGCGGGGGTGGCGGCATGCTGCGATAGCTGACCCGCTCGCCGCCGTTCCTCAGGCCATCGGCTTGGTGGTGGACCGGCGGAGGAGCGGGGGGCTGCAGGTAGAAGGGCAGCTCGTAGTGGGTGCACGACGGACAGAAGGTCTGCGAGCGGGTCAGTTTCCGGGCCAGCGGCGGTGTGGGGAAGAGGGCGGGGCCATTGGGAATGCAGGAGGCGGCGGCCGTGGCCGCCACAATGTTGTGGTTGGAGTGGACCGGCGGCAGGCGCGAGGTGACGGCGAAGTCTGGCTCCTCCTCCTCCGACTCGGACTCCTCCTTTTTACAGCAGTAATACTGGAGACGGGAGGAAGAGACAAGATGGGGTCAAATATTATCGGTACCTATATCTCGTACTTTGCTGTGCAAAGTTACCCGTTTTTTTTTCGTTGCGCTACAAAGTAAACACATTCATTTTCTTTGCCGACAAATCAAATCAAATAAAAAAAAAATACCCTTTTGTATCCAGCTCAGAGACGGCAATTCTCAGCATTCATACCCAGTCGCTGCTCAGTGCAGTTGTAGCTTTGCAAAGCAAAACATTTGCGGCTGCTATTTGTTACTCACAAAAAAAAAATGCAGCTTGCAGATGAATCCCGGGCATTTCGCCAGCTAATATCAAACCACAATAAAAGAGATTGCTTGGATTTGTCTGGCAATTAAATCGACCGTAACATGCCCTGAATACAGACGATAATATTGTTTTACACTCAATCAGCGGTGCTCTTGTACTTGACGGTGGAGAACGTTTCCAATTCTGCGGCAATTGTAGGTGAGACGAGGAAACCACTAACACTGTGATTCTGGGATGTTTTTTTTTTTTTTTTTTTTTAATTTAAACTCCAATGACTCCCCACCAGCCTGATAGAGCGATCTGAGGTTTGTCTCGTATGAAATCAGACACTGTTAAAAAGAGAGGACTTACTCACTGGAAAACGAGATTGATGTACGACGACGAGTGAGAGGGGAATTTAGGAGGAAGGGGGGTGGGGGGGGGAGATCTCATGAATGATTTACCGGCGGCTCAGATGTGAGAGCCACTGAGGCAGAATAGCTGATGTAAGTCGCGGCAGCGCGTGTTCCTTTCTTCGCGAGGCTGGCGCGAAATGAAAACTATGCAAACACACTTTGGTGAGTGCGGATATGAGTTTTGGTCCGCTCACTCCTCAAACAATCTGGCAAGTACAAGTTAATTTTCCATTCCGGAGGGTCACCGCATCCAAGCTCTATTTATAATGTCTTTATCATATAATGTGTCGTTGGCCCCTTCTCGATGATGTCGGCTTGCCATGACTTTGGGCCAAAATCGCATTTGGATGCATTTCTGACTGTCCTCCCGAGATGCAACTTCAAATGAATTACAAAAAAAAAAAAAAAAAAAAAAAAACAAGCTGGATGGTCCTTAACGGCCGTAATCCGTGTACACTCACCTGCAGTCTGCAGTAGCACAGTACTGCGATGATAAGGAGTAATATGACCGTAGCAAGAATTCCACCGGTGATGACCACTGTCCCGGCTGTCATTCGAATGGCTCTCCATCAACTGCCTGCGTTGGAGCAAAGAGGAACAACAACAACAAAAAAAAAGATAGGTGAAGAGCGGGATGACAATAACGAGCGCCCAGAAGGCTCACAACGGAGAGGCGCCATCAAGTAGATTACACCAGCGTGTCATCTCGGCACCGCTTATTGAATTATCCAGCTGTTACAAATAAATGTAATGGAATCATCTGGCAAGAGCTGCTCGCTGTGTCGGTTCAGACTTGAAAACGTTTGGGGGGCGCAGAGGGAAAAAAAATAAAAAGTTGTTTGAGGATGTTTGATTACAAGCAATTGAGATGATATGCGGGAAAAAAGAGAGAGCGGAGAGAGAGACAGAAGGGAAAGGTCAGGATGAGAGACAGATATGACGAGCGGATATGAAATGAAAACAAGAAGGACCGAAGGGGATGAAGATGCTGGGAGGAAGTGAAATAGGATGGGGGGGGGGATAAAATGGAGCATTGGGATGCTGACAAAAGGCAAAAACAGGGTGATTATGTCATGAAAAGAAGGCATCAATAAATAAACAGAACGCGTTATTTTCATCACTAACTAGGCAATTAAACTTGAAGTATCCTCACTTATTTGTCCCTAAGGACAAAAATTGACAGCCTCACAAAAATAGCCATTTCCCCCACAATCACTAGCAAGATTGTTACTCATTTTAGGAGTTTTTTTTTTTTTAGTCTCCCTTGAACTGTTTCTCCCCCCACTTACAAAAGCTGCACATTCAGAAACAGGGGACAATTTAAATCAAATAAGGGGATGGACTAATTTAATTCAGGGCACTCATCTGTTGCTGGAGGCTGCTCCGCCCCCTCAAGTCAAAAACTCATCATTAGCGACTAGTCAGGCTCAAACAACCACTAGAGTAAGCATGAGTCGACGAGTCAGTGCTAATGTTAGCGCTGTACCACTTGGGGAGCGGTGCTAGTCTTGAACCTTCTTCCCCCTTCTCTAATTAGTGCACACGTGATTGATCAAACCACATACATATTCACGCATCGAAACTGTCAACACATGCTTCACGCGCATATGCCACTTAGCCCTCGTGCACGGTTGACTAGCATTCTCTCATGAGGCCACTTTAACCCGATCGGCGTGTTACCGCGCTGAATACACACACCACCCATGCACGCTCCACAGTGTGTAATAGCTCCGCTTTGGCTGGTGTTCGTCCACCATCGTGACACGAGGTTGGCGGCAATCCCTGGGCCGCCGCTAACGCGCTCAGACAACAACACGGGGAATAAAGCGCCACACTTTGATGGAACATGGCAGAGATCACAGCGGAGGTCTTGCTGGAAATAATGGCCGCTGACAGGCTCTCAGCCGGAGCGAAGTGGAACGCTTGCGAGGTGGTGAACAATGAGACTCGCACTGTTGCAAGTTTAGGCTGTCAACACACATGCGTGCACGCGTGCGTGTGTGTGTGTGTGTGTGTGTGTGTGTGTGTGTGTGTTCGGCAGGGCGTTGTGTGAATAACTTCCGACGCTCTTGGTACTTTCCGTCTGTGACTTCTTTGAATGGAAGTGTCAATCAACAACTTTTTTTTTTTTTTGTCCCTGATTATTCACTCGAGTCTACAAGTGATCATTCCGTCTCACTAATGAAGCTGCTTTCCAGTTGGGAAACGGGATTTAGCGCCGTGAAACATTCAACACAAGTGCTACTTATTTCTTTGAAAAATAAGTCGATGTTAACCCTTATGCAGTAATACAGATTGTTACGTTTAAAGTATTTGTCCCAAATTTGGTTGCACTTTGAGGTGTGACAACTTTTTTCACTTTTGAATTTTTTTTCACTTTCAACTTTCAAAATGTTCAGTGGCATCCTGCCAAGACATTCATACATATATATTTTTATTTATTTATATTTGGCGCCCTCTATGGGCCACAGCAGCAGGAGTGTGTCAATCACACACTAACTATGCTGCATATGTCAATAAAAAAAAACAACCAGTCCAAATCTTGCATATGACATTTTTTTTTTTTTACAATCAGAACAAATGGTTGTAGTGTGTTTGTGGAAGATGGCCTTTCCACATCTGCCACAATAATTCGAAGCACGAAGTGGTTTTTCGCAAAAGCTATATACTTTCTCTTTCTCGCATGCACATGATTGGCATACTTTTCGTGCGTTTACGTGCATAAAGTTCCCGTAGTTCTCCGACATATAGTTGATGATCTTTCGCCCAACGTAAAACTCGATTTTCAGAAAAAAAAACTTGATTTTCAAAACAACGTCCAGCCAGTAACTATCGTTGCAATGCATTGTATTCGTTAGTGCGTGCTGCAACCTCAAACAGCAATGTTCGCGCAACAACCGCCCAGGGCACTGGGCATGCCTGTGCACAAATGCACATTGTGCATGCGCGATCGACTGGCGTGCAGACGAGAAAAAAGGCTGACAAGCCCATCATTTCAAATGGCCGTAAGTACACTCCTAAAACGTGGCTGTTTGGCCTGTGCTCAGCGCGTTCACGCGAACGCGCGTACCCGCGCGTCACGTTCATTCCGAGACCACACGGCCGGGGCATGCATTGCATAACAGCTTGACCAATTCAAAAGTCGATTTTCAAAAAATAACACCTGATTTTCCAAAAAGCACCCAGCGAGCAATGCTCTGCAAACTGCATTACATTGTTTTGCACGTGCGCGCGAGCGTGAACGTGCAAAACAATGTAATTTATGCGCAACATACGCGGGTGGGACATCTTTAGAGGTGACACCAGGAAGTTGAGTCGGTCTGGCTGACGTCTCTGCAAGAGACGCGTACGACCTGACAATCCAACGGGCACAAAATGGCGGAAAAGTACTGCTTCGATGTCTTTGATCAGTACTCTTCTATATGACGTGCACATACGATCATATCCATACACATAGATGCAAATAGACCTCTCGCAACAAACTATACAGTTTATTCGAATGAAAATGACGAATCGGATGTTTACGAAAGGACGTAGTGAGCCGGCCGAGAATTACATTTTAGGCTCTGGCGCCATCTCATGGAAAGTGAGGGACAAACCCTACTAAGACAATTCTCAAGCTTTGATAGTATTGGTGAGCCGCCGGTGATGTGATTTGTGCAGAAATTAGAAAAATGCACGATAAAACACCGGGTTTAGAGTCTATTGAAAATTGGAATTTATAATGGCCGTCAATGTGCCATTTTTTGGATTTATACTTTAAGCAGTGGCAAAATTTGTCACGATGTCATATATACCCACTATAATGTTCAAAAATGTCCCGCTTGCGGTCATTTTGAACTTTGACCCCTTTTGACATCCTATGCAAAATTTCAGCTTCGTGGAGTTATTTTTCACACTTTTGGCTGTGTGTACAACTGTCCAACTGTCCAAAAAAGACCAATTTGGGACAGATACTGCATAAGGGTTAATGAAGCACCTGTTCAGGATCCAAACAATGTCCTTGATGAATCAATAAAATAGCAAAGTGGCTATTAGGTAAATGAGTGAAAGTTTATAGGGAACGTGTTATGGGTCTCAGGAGTTAAGTGTGAAATTGAACAGCCAAGTAAATGTTTTGTTCTCCGTCTAGTTCCGAAATTGGGAACGAGGCCGAGTCCTTTACAAAATAACAACCAACGTACTGAGTTTCTCCGCCCATGACGTGATGGGTTAGGCGACACCGGCACGCAAAAGGACCCCCGACCCTCGACATGGTGTCGAAGCTAAAAGCTAAGCCACGATGAGTTTTGATGGATGCACAGATGAGCATTAACTGCAGACATGAACTCCAGATGAGCAGCTCCTAGAACTGGCTGCCGCCTCAAGTGAAAAGGTTGTTATCTTATTTTCCACTCTGCACTCGGTTTCTAGCAAGCAGAAGCCACTCTCGGCCAGTGCTCCGATTGCGTCCGGTTGTCATGGTAGCGAATGCGAATCAAAGTTCATCGGGCGTGGCCCATCGGGATTGGCCCCATAAGCCTCATACAGGCTAATGAAAATATTTGTATTTTCAATGCCCACTAGGCTGTGTGAATGGCAAACCGATGAATAATCAGAATCCTTCACAGAAAAGAATAAGTGATTTGGATTAAATATAGTAAATCATGGAAAGAAAGAAAAAAAATCTGGACTCATCTGCATAGGCGCTGTGCGGAGTTGGCAAAGGGCCCAGGCAGACAATCGGACACCTATGAGCCGTGACACAGTGCAACGTCCTGTCCGCACGACTGCAGCGTCACCTGATTTAGCCCGGCCCGGTGTCACGTTTCCCCATTTGACACTGTCTCATTGCAGCTCTTCAGTCAGCCCATGGCGGAATGACCACAGAAGCTGCCTTACTTCACCGACTATACATTCCAACATATTTGGTATCACTTCAAACGCAACAATACGATGAACAATAAATGGCTTATAGATGATTTGATTTTGAAAAAATGCTCCCAAATTGTGCTTTTACAAACAGCGGAGACTCTCTCGAAACCTTTTCCACTAACAACCCAGGCTAAACTTAGCTCCTGTCCAACATACAAAGCTCGTCTCTGAAGTTGTGATATATCGCTTGAAAATACCACCAACGTACTTTGTTCCTATTTGACACATTTTGGAGCCATCTCGTGATATTGTGACGAATGTCAAAAACATGACTGGGACTCGCTCACAAATTTAGTGTCAGTCAGATTTGCCCCTGAGAAATTGTGTTGACAGAGGACGCCATTTGTCGCCAAAGCCCCAGCACAGTTATGACCTCCTACTGGGGAAAAGCGTTACCACTGCAAACACATTAAGTAGGTGGTTTCCTGTCTGTTTAGCCTCTTCCCTTCCCCTCTGCCTCCCGTTGTTCGGCTGATGCGGGACGCCCGCGCCCCCGGGAGCGCCGCGAGGCATCTGTTTCAACATGACTTTGAACAGCGGCTGAGCTACGAAAGAAAATGCTTGCGCTGCACAGAACGGAGGGGTGATACGACAATGAGCGCACCGCTGCCACCTACTGTAGTGGATATGCAATTACCGTTTATGCTAATAAAGCAACAAAAAAAAGTTCCGTGGGGGGTCACAGTCTCAGAATGTCAAAATTCTCTCGCAGCCACCATATTTAGTAGAACCTGGCAGGAAATTGCCAACAACCATCATCCTCTCTCTCGCAGCCACCATATTTAGTAGAACCTGGCAGAAAATTGCCTCAGTGCGCCCACTATAGGACACGGTGACTCACCAAAATCTGGCAGTGGAATGGAATAAAAATAAATAAATAAATAAAATAACATGCACAATACAGCTTCTGCTCCTTCCTGCGCAATAATGCTGCTTGAAATGCAACACCGTGCTCGGTATTCCATTTTACCAACAAAAGGCTGCAAATTATCAAAGCCTGGTGATGACTGACTGAAAATGCAACTGAATAATTGAACGGTGTAGCGGCTTGTTTGATGGACTGGATTCTTTTTTCACGATCGGAACACAGCGGTCTCACGTTGCATTCACACTTGCCGATTGGCCAGATGTGCAGAGGTGCACTGTGCAACGTATCACCTCTTTTATGATCAAGTGTTTAACACGCTCGATGCACTGTGCAACGCACGGCCTCTCTTCTCAGCGCTGCAAGTCGCCAAATGTACTTTCTTGTCACCATGACCACAATCGTTGTGCGTTCTTAACCCGAGCACTGCTTTATGTGCACATATGAAATCAGTGAAGGCCGTTATTACGTCTGCTTTGTTTTGACCATAACTAAAATGTTATCCGGTCCTATTTATCTGCAAAATAAATCTGAGCCAAGAAGAGGGTGAACAAGGAGACAGGCAGCAGCATCATAGAAACTTCAAAGTGGGCATACAGTATGATGTGCTTTTTAATTGCTTGTATAAAAATAGTTGTGTGCCTGGAGTGCCTACTCACCCATCGAATGTGAAACTGGGAAAACAAGTCAATCTTTGGTTGAACTGCCTTGCCAAACGGAGTTTCTCTGCCCACGCTAGCATCAGCTAGGCTGGGTGAATATCCAGTGCCACTTTACAGCTATGGCCGGAGTCGCAGCTGACAGACGACACTGTCTGAAACACGATCATGAAGTGACCCACACATCCTCCATGAGTGTGATGCCCCTGATGGTATCATGCCAAAAGGTAAGCAGAGCTGCGTTGTGTTTTGTTGTTTATCGGCGCGGATTAGCGTTAGCCTCCGATGAGCAGCACATACTTGATTGCTTAGTGAAGTTGTCCACACGGTGGGAGTGAGAGGTCACTGGCCAAGCAGTATATGACTTTCATGGGACAAAATTGGGCTGATTTCAGCAAGACAATAAATAAGGTGACTATAGTGTACTATAATTGTTGATGTTTGGGGTATTTTTAAACAAAGCATCCCAAAAAAATCGTTCTGTACTTTAATGGGAAAAGTAACCCATAAACGCATCACATGTACACTAACTTACCCAATTGCAATGTATTGTATTGCACAGCATATCGCCTTATTTTGTAACGTGCTCATGAGAGGACTGAAAGAGAGCCGCAACAGCTTAAAAAAACTCATAAAATAACGGCTGTTAACTTGGATAAGGTTTAGTGCCACATAAAGAAGAAAACACAGAAATGCAGAAAGCCTGAGAGAGGAGGAAAAGATGGATATTCAAGCATCCTTGACAAATATATACGGTTCAGTGTAAGAAAAACTAGGGGGAAAAAAAAACCTTTAGCGGGACTGTGTTACTATGGCTACTGGTTGACTTAGCATCACCTTCTTCTTACTTGCGTGGGCGCTTTTCACTAAAAAGTTTGAGCCTATTTTGTACTGGAAGCAACTTGTCAAGTTTGGAAAATAGGATATGGATAATTCAAACTGAAATAAAGGCATACATATCCAAACATGCATTTGGCCGTGTGGGCCAGCACAGTAAAAATCACTTGAAAATTTGCGCTACAGTTGGGTAGCTAATGATGAACCACAGTACAGTCTGTTCACTGTAGCTCTAATAAAATGCAGCGGCTTCTCTCCCACTACTTCCTGTTACCCCCCCCCCCTCCCATGCTCATGACCATGCCCCCCGGGGATGGGGGGGGTGGGGGTGGGATGTTTTGGAGGAAGGGAGGAGCAGGGTGGCGACTGTTTAACACGATCGCATCCTTCCCTTCTTTTCGTGGCCCACAGTGGATCTGCAAGGATGCTCACTCCACGTGGTGCATTTTAACGGTAATTAAGGCGCGCTGTGTGAGCACTCAAGTGGACATGTAATTGCATTTATACCTCTGCACTTTTCTAACACTGTTGAATCTCCCCCCCTCCCCCTTTTTCCATATTTCATATGCTCTCCCACTCCTCCTCTCGCCGCACCTTTCCTCATGTTTTTTCATCGAGTTCTTTTGATATCTCCAATCCTCCTCCTCCTGCTCCTCCTCCTCCTCGTCCTTCATCTCCCCATCTCTACTCCAGCTCTCTAATGGCCGAGGGTCTCCGTGCTGAAACATCAGCAGTAAAAACACACAGTCACGCTCTATGGGGGGAGTTCAATGTGTGTGTGTGTGTGTGTGTGTCTCTGACTGATCTCTCAGGGGGCCAAGGTTATTCGGAGGGTCACTGATGCATGTCGCCATGGGAACCCAAGCCCCGCCTTTTTCCCCATTGCTGGAGGCCATCTTAAAAGGCACAATGGGCGGGTGGATTGTTTTGAGATGTAAAAAATAAAAAAAATAACTAAAAATCCTTGGGAATTCTTTCCTAGAAAATGATACGTTGCTGTAATTATATTCATATTAAAGAAACTATAATTGATCAGGGAGTGGCAATGACATACTTCATACAAAGTGATATTAATATTTATCTCATCAAAATATACTTGTTGGTTTAAGTGTCTGTATAAATGCTTGGAAGCAGCCAAAGCAAATCACATTTTGGTCACTTAAGTCAAAATGGATGCCATGCATTTCACCACGAGGAGAGATGAAATTCATATGATGTGACTTCATCAAGCCAATCAGCAAATAAAACGAGGGACAAAAAAAAAAGAGAAAAAGTGTTTTGATGTTTTGTTTTTTTAGTTAGTATTTGTTTCGAAAATTGTTCATCAGTTAAGTTTTTCATAGTTTTAGTTGTTTTTAAATATGTAGAGTAATTGTTCAGTGCAAGCGAACAAAAAATGCCACTTAATAAATACACACTACATGAGTACAATTCTCAAACAACTGCATTTCCTTCTTCTTTGTGTACAGCATTACCAAAATAAATTTAAAAAGTACAATCAACTCTGAAATATCATTTATGATATTCATTAACAAAGATGAACAGGAAGGACACGTTCGCCCTAATTTTAGTTAGATTTAAAAACATATTTTTTTCCAAGCATTTTCAATTAGATTTTATTTCGTGAATGACATTTTTTTTTTTTTCAATTTTAGTTTTAGACACCGATCATTAGTTTTTGTGACTTGGCAACTTGACCGAACCCCTTGCTGAACCCTAACGCTTCCAACATGAACGTCCTCAAAACTGTGCTCAAAGCCACCTTGCTGCATCCGTTACAAAAACCGGACGATGAGAAGCAACGGCCACCATTTTAACAGTGTTGCCTTTTTGGGTTAAATGTCTAAAAAAAAAATACGGGAGTATGGCTACCAGTTGTCTGCAGGAGCTGTGACTCGCAAGTCATGCCGTTTTGTCAGCATGTGGCAACTCTCGCTCACCTTCCCCCATGCTCTCATCTCAATCTTTTGCTGCTTTTGTGCTCGGCTCCATGTGCAACAACAAGCACTGGCACTGCACCCGATGCTGTCTAGATGGACTATAACCAATTATGCATTAAATTGAGGAGTGTACGGGGAGATGAAAAGCAGACGTCTCCCATTATGGCTTAAATGAGGCAGTGGTGCTGTCCGTGGTTTTGAAATTGGACGCGCCCCTGCCTTGCGAAGTTTACTTTGGGGGGGAAAATAATGCGGGACACAATTACAAAGATGTGTGCATTTTAAATCGAACCCCAATAGGAGAACGACTTGAGAATTCAGCCTCACCTTCAGAGATAAGATGAATCAAGCAGGTCACATGGAGGCTAGCGGCGGCTGATTGGATGCCAGGTCCTGATCTTTGCTCGACGGAAAGACTTCGGGTCGACCCCGGTCACGGGATAATAGGATGAAAATGTAAAAGAAAATAAAGAAAGTAAGTCAAAATAAGAGCCGAGCGCCGCACTTATAATAAATAGACGCGTAAACGGACAAAAAGGAACGTTGCAAAGAAGGTATTAATCTCTTCCCAAATACATTGTGCTCATGCAAAACTATTGAATCCAAGAGCAAAAAAAACAAAAAAAAAACAAAAAACAATGACAAAGTGTTGCACACACACTTCCATTCACGGCTCCGGCTGTTGTTTTTTGGCGATAGATGAGCAGGAGAGGCTGATGGAGCAAATAAAAGCCTCCTACGCAAATACCCCCCTCAGTCTCAGCGGCATATGTGATGGAGGAGGAGACAGCGTGAAGGCAAAACTCCACACCTCCATCCCAAAATTAAAAAAAAATAATAATTTAAATGATCATTAAAAAAAAAAAAAAAGAAAGAAAGAAAAAAGGAAAAAAAAAATCAAACAGTCCGAGGAGGTCCGGCTTGGTTTCTTGGTGTCCGGCTCATCCACAACCAGGCAAAGCGGCGGCTCAGCAATCTATTTACCTCCCATGCAGCCCCTTCGGAAGCAAAAATAAACTGTGTCGGGAGGATGTGGGGGTGGGGGGTGGGGGGTTATGTCAAGAGAATAGAGGAATGCACGCCGATTCCTGCGGAGCCGACTGAAAACACGCGGCGGTGGTGCCAGTGAGCACGCTCAATGAGCGAGCAGCCTGGGGGATG
The DNA here is from genome assembly GCF_001891065.2 of Hippocampus comes. NCBI lineage: Eukaryota > Metazoa > Chordata > Actinopteri > Syngnathiformes > Syngnathidae > Hippocampus > Hippocampus comes. Next base: position 667,192 of record NW_017805372.1, on the reverse strand, counting down.
GCGCTTTAGTCACAGCCTCACATTGGATATGAGAGATGATCGAGAGAGAGAGAGAGAGAGAGAGAGAGAGAGAGAGAGAGAGAGAGAGAGAGAGAGAGGGTGGGGGTAAGAAAGAAAAATGGGGTACAAGTCCATTTGGAGTCTTTGAGCCTGCAGGCGGCGCATGGTTGGATGCTGACGAAGTGGAAGGATGTGGCTGGAAAGTAAATGAATGAAAGAAAGGCTCATGCAATGAAAAGTCACCATGAGCAATTGGCACCACACAGAGGAAATAACAGGACAACAAGGGAAGATAGTCAAGACTCAATCAGAATTATATAAAGACATGCGACCCTTGCCTGCCAAAAAAAAATAAAAATAAAATAAAAAGGGCCAGGAAAAGCCTACGAGAACATCGTAAAGGCAAAGGTAGACAGAGCTGCATAAAGATTTCGTGGATGAACAGATTAGCATTAGCTCACAGCCGCTCATACTTCATTACTCGAGTCGCATGTTTCAGGTTTCGACATGGCGAGTATCGTCATGGTAACAAAAGTCAACCACACCATTGAGCCAGTGGCGTATAAATTCAATCACCTACTCACCAACACGAGACGAGGCTAATTTTAGCAAGACAAGGAAACGGATTTGTAAAAATTCATCTCATTTAGGAGTTTTGACAGCAACTCAACTTGGGACGTCAATGCACCACTGCATATTTGGTGTTTTGGATGAATGCAATAAAAATTGCCACGGGCACCCTCCAACATCTTACTGGAAGTCGAATCATAATGGTGGAAGCGGTTCTACGTAGCGGCAAGTCCACATTAACTTCTTTTTCGGGGTAATGACCAGATGATCCAACACTTTTGTCCACTAGTCTAACCGTCTTCTCTGCGCAGTTAGAGTTAGAAAACAAAAAAAATATTCCCTGAACTCCATTTGGATGACACAAGTTAGTCATGTCCTAACACTTTTTTTTTACCCCCCCACCTCCCCACCAGGGGTTGTTCACTTCCTCACGACAACATCGATCAGGCATTCAAGCTGCGGGTGTGACAAACATCCCCCTCAGCTGTCAGCCCCCCCCCCCCCCCCCCCCCCCCCCCCCCCCCCCCCCCCCCCCCCCCCCCCCCCCCCCCCCCCCCCCCCCCCCCCCCCCGATACTCAACCGTCTCGCCACTTTGCTTCCACCTCCACTTTCCTCCTGTCCACCTTCTCCAGCCGTGTTCCACATCGGATGAATGTCTGAGTTTTTATTGCATCCATTATGCACACTCAAAGACATGAAGATTAGTGCATTTGGAGAGTGTACGCTTTTGAATTATTCAACATTGAAGGAATAGGAGAATAAAATACGGTTGGATTGGTGGCGTTTGGCTGAAATCGCCTTTTATTCCCTTTTCTTGCCGGGCTGCGCATAACATGATATCTTGTGATTTTTTTTTTTTTTTGATGATTTATAAATCATGAAGACTGTGCTAACAAT